>NW_028301615.1:33130151-33433181 GCF_987345545.1 Pholcus phalangioides | reverse complement strand
TCAGATGAAGAATTTGAATCTCTTTGAACCGTAAACTGAAATCGTTTCCATTCCACTCTTCGGTCATCATTGGGGTGCTCACGTGTATTATATGACCGCAACGTCCGTTCAGTAAACAACACGAGAATCTTGGTATGTGTGAAGGTGCTTCCGGTGACATTAGAAGCACCTTGACATGGGTCGTTCAAATCCACAGACAGCCAAGGGCACTCGAGCTATGGGTCCGTACCCAGACTTCATTCGTAGGGGGCGTCCGAGATGGATCGTACTGATCCACTTACGGCCAGATATTCTTGAACAATGGGTCCCAATATAGACTTGGTTCTCAGAGACTTCCGAGATAGGTCAGAACAAATCCATTTACAGCCAGGGATCCTTAAACTATAGGTCACGCACCAAACTTGTTCGCATGGGCTTCGTGCAAATCCACTTATAGTCTTGTTGTAAATGTTGTCACTGCGCTTGACCGGTTTGACTAATTTCGAAAAACAAACAGACCCATGGGTCGCGAAGCTGATCTTGTTGCTGATTTTGGGTCGCGGCTGTTGAAGGTTGAGAACCCTTCATGTACGGTTAAACGGTAGTGACTGTACGTACTAAAAATAAACTCAATGATAACACCATTCTTTAGTATCATGGCCACGTGTTCAATTTAATTAATAATTAGAAATACGATCTCTCGATCAAAAGAAACTCCTGTGAATCGGATATGTTATTTCATTTTTCCTCAAAAAATAATGGCTCCTATTTCCATGTGCGAACCGTGACGTTTACGATGAGTCAGTCCTTAATTTAGAATCTTTTAAGGAAATTAAAAGGAAACAAGAGAGAAAAGGAAACAAATCTTGAGACAGAAGCAATCATTTGAAAAGTTTATTCCAGATGCGATTTCAATTTTCTATTTTCTTCTCAAATGTCCTCGATGTCATTCAGTATCAGACAAAAATAAAACGAAAAAGCTAAAGTTATATTCTTAGAAACTTTCTTTAGATGAAGGAGACTCTTCTTTGAATCCTAAACCAACGAAATCGTTTTCATTAAAATCGAAATTTTCAAAATGAGAGAGGTGGAACCCTTTTCTTTTTTTTTCCCCCTCAATGCCAGGTACCTCCACGCCTCTCTTCGGTCATCATTGCGGTGCTCACGTGTATTATAGGAACGTATCCTCCGTTCAGTAAACAACACGAGAATCTTGCTACGTGTCAGGGTGCCTTCGGCGAGATTGGAAGGTGCAGGGAGGTGAAATCAAATGCGTAATTAGCCTAGGGATTTCGAGAGAAACTTTGCATGGATTTCCGTCTGTTATTTATGCAAATTAACTCCTTTCATTTCCCGTCATCCTCTCTTTCTCTTACCGTTCTCGCGCGAACCAACACCGTAGTCATCATACGTGTTGGCAATCTCTTCATCCACGTAATAAAAGGATGTTTTCAATTTGCATAGAGAGAAATACTCGAGTAGAAAACGAAAAGATCTCTTGAAAACAGATCCACGATATAATCTTCTTGAACTAGTGAAGTCATCAACGATATTGGGAAAAACTTTGTTTTGAAGATGGAATTCTGAACTGAATGTTACTCGTCCATTAATTTATTATTATCTTTCATTTTTATTAAATTCATAAATTGCATTTTATATTCGAACCATTTCAACATTTTTTTTCACGAATTCTGCAGCAGAGATTCTAATATTTACATGGGAATATTTTTCCGGTATTCATAATTTTAATTCATTATTTACTTTTGATGAATATTTTGAATCTTTGAATCACACATACAAATACAAGGACACAACAGGCACTTAACATCTTTATCTGTAATTTTAACACATAAATTTTATTTGCAGTTTTATTGCTAGCTTTAGTTTTTATGCTAATTTATAACTTTTATAGAAACCCTTAATTTATATGATTTTCATTTGTGATTTCAATTTGTTCTTTCATTTACATTTTTTGATTAATATTCTTAATTTATGATTTTTGATTAATATTCTTAATTTATGATTTTAGTTTATATTTTTTTAATTTTACTTCACAGTTTTAGTTTCAGTTTATATTTCAGTTCGTAATTTATTTTCATTCATAATTTAATTTATACTTTTGCTATAAAATTTTAATCTGTGAATTGAATTTATAGTTTTATTCTATAATTTTAAATTCATTTTTTTTTCAATTTTTGAGCTTCATTTATCCTCGTCTAACCCGAGCCAAAACCATATATAAACCTTTCTTATAATGATTTATACTTATTGTATGTCAAAATGTCCGTTTAGCATCTAAGTCACGGGAATTTTTTAAGGCAGGAAAAAAATAACTAAAACACAGCTGATAGGTGGCGCTGAAGTACACATGTCAAAGAAAAGGTACGCAAACAACGAACACAATGTCTCCAGATCGTTTATTACAGTAGCATGTGTGTGTGTGCTACATGACCACCACCACAGGGGGATAACACATTGCAGTTGAGTCACAAATACCGCAACGGCAGAGTGCAGCAGGTCCACATACTCGGTTTACAACAGAGAACTGGTTGAGTATTAGGAGCGCAAGTTCTTATAACCGTCACATTTTCATATTTCCACCGAAGTCGCTTGTACCAGCACCACCTATCGGCTGTTTTTTTCCTAACTTAGATAATTCCCGCGACCTAGCGCTGCTAACCCTGCAGACCATTTCTTATTTCGGCTATTTTTCCGGTTTTTATTCATTTTTAAACTTTCTGCGGACTTTTTGCCCACCCTGTATAACCAATGTTATATAAATTAATATTCCACAGGTTTTATCGTTAAAGAAAAATGCGTCCCTACGAAATAAGAATATTATTTATTTATATGCCAAAGAATAAATGAAAATATCCGTTGTTTAAAGTAAATTCCGCAGTCTGAACTGTTTTTCTTCAATCAAAATTTGTTATACAAAACGGAGCTTTAAATAACTAAAAATAAATAAATGAAAGGCGGCATTTTTTCCCCTGAATATGATTGAACTTACGTGTAGTTATATAATGCATTTTTATTTCCACAAACAAAAATATTTGTTAGAAAAATTCGTGATGGATATTCAGAACAATTCTGAAATAGTTGAAATAAAATTCACTCTGTTGATATTTGAATGTCTTACGATTGTGTTTGCACACATTGTTTTCTTGGGAACAAAAATAATGTAAGACATGGGAACTCCAACGCATGGCCCGCGGACCACATTTGGCCCTCGGAACTTTCTGTTGTGAACCGAAGATCGTTTTCAGAAAAAAAGGTGAAAACATTGAAAAACGATTAATTCTAGAAAAAATGAAAGAGATAATTCCGGAACAAATGAAAACTCAGAATTAATGAAAGAAATAATTTTTGAATTATTGAAACAAATAACTTCAGAATTAGTGAAAAAAAACCGTATAAATCAATGAGAGAAATAATTTCATTATTTCTGATAGAGATTATTTCATAACGAATAAGAGTAATTGCATAATTATTGAAAGAAATGATTTCAAGATATATTGAGAAAGAAAATAATTTCAGAATTACACGGAAGTAAGTTATTAAAGAATCATTCAAAGTGATTCCAGATTAAAATTAATCTCAGAATTAATTAATTTAATCATTACTTAATCATAAACTTTTTTCCAAATCAGTGGAAAGAATTATTTCAAAACTAATCAAAAAGGGATAATTAATAAAATAAATAATTTCAGAATAAATGTCTCCAATTATTTTTGTCTCTGTCAAACTCGGGGGCTCCCCATTGGCTCTTTATGTTAAGATGTCGCTAAATCACATGATTTGGTGGTCAATTTGGCCCTCCGTGTCTGGAAAATCAAGTGATGCACTGCTCAAAGAAATTAGGGGATATGTATTATTTATTTAAATTTATTAAAATTTGATTATTAGTTTTTGCGACACAACTCTTTGCCAATACCTAACAATTTTCTTTGTCAAGATTTCATCAATTGAAATGTTTAAAAATCACAGTTAAATAAAAACAACATTTCCGCTTATTGTTTGGAGCAGGTGTATATCATTCAACACTCGATCCCCAAGCATTCTCCTTCCCCAAATAACATAAGTGCCTTGACAGATTTGCCGAGAAGTATGATAATAATCCCAAATGCAATAATCAAAAATTATAGTACAAGAGGAAAAACGCCAACGTGCGTCTCGGAAATGGCCTAATTTTAGTTCGATTGGTGTGTTCGAGAAGGCTTAGAAACTTCTATCAACATACATTTTTAGTAAACTTTTCAACCTGAATTTTTTTTCAAAATACAAAGTGAACTTGACCTGATCTGTGAAACGAAAGGGGGGTGATGGATGAGCCTATGTGGAGCATAAAACACCTTAGCATCCCTGTCCTATCTCTGGCCGCTTTCGAGTTACGGTGGATAATGGATTATAGAAGAAAATGCGTCAAGTCTGAAAAAAATCCAACTTATTGGTCTTTCAGAACCTGAAGACCTGAAACCCTTGGAAAGACCCTGAAGACCTGAAACCCTTGGAAAGACCCTGAAGACCCTTCAACCATTGGAAGCCCGCGGCCTGTTTGAGATGACTTTTTGTGAGTGGAAGGCCCACTCATATACACTAATAATGGGAAATAGATGTGTATAAATGAGACTGAGAATCACTTATACATGCGGCCCGGCGGTTGAGAAACACTGTTAGAAAGGGGGATATCGTTTTCATCAGAATATCTGGATTTAACGCCGAGTTAAAGCGCTGAAACATTGAGAGTGTTGAAAGCATTGAGTTGTTGAGTGTTTAGCAACATTTATGTTTTTCATCTCGCCAAAATTTTAACCCAATATCCATCTAGATATTCTAATGGAAATTATGTCTTTTTAATAGGATTTTTTTCCCTTTCCAATTTGCTTATTTTTCTATCATTCCCCTTTCGTTTGACTGGTTAGGTCCAGTTTACCATGTATATACGTTAGAATAGTCCAAACTATAATGCCTATTAGCCATAAATTAATATTCTAATTAATATTCCTTCATTAAGTTTCAATCTTTTTCCTCTTTAGTTAAAACATACAATGCGTCCTCACCATACAAAAACATAGTTAGACACTTTTCACGCGAAATATGACATTACTCCAAACTCTATCGACTTTAAGAACAAAAGAACACAACACTCTCCAAAAATATTCTGTTTACTTATTAATAATTATTTTCAATTTTGTTATTACTTATTTATAGTACAAACAGTAAACACTGAACACCCGTTATTACAGTAACCATCGTCGAAAAGTGGCCAATCACTCTAAAATGGCAACCTGCCAGAAAAAGCAACAAAATATATATATAAAAAAAAAGGAAGCGAAAGCCGCAGCACACATAAATGAATTTGTTCCGAAAACATAACCACGAAAGGCGGCTATTATGCGATGAATTAAACTAATGAATATGTTTAAAGGGGACACACACATACGCAGTCTTTCAAGCCATTGGATAATTTGATTTTTCTGGAGGAGGGGACGCTTTTAGCTTCATACAGATTCGTCTCTTATGAAGAAGTGTAAAAAAAAAAAAAAATAGAATGAATGCAGGGAAAAGAACGGGAAACATAAGACCCCCTGGAACAGGGTCCGAATAATTATACGGTTGGGAACGTCTTCCAGTGCATGAACAAAACTCATTTATCTTTCCCGGGAGATTCGATGTTTCTCTCAGCATAGAAATATGGATTATACATCTGTTGAAAAACGCGACGGGAAAAAACAAAGCAGAGAGAGATGTCGTTTTGTTTTTCCGTCTGGAAAGACTGAACGGATATTTTCCGAATGGATTCATTCTGGATGATGGAAGTTTTTCACCTGTTAAAATGATTACCATCTCTTATTTCATACGGAATAGAATTTTATCCTTTATAAAAATTTAATTTTAAACCCGCTCCTACTGATTTCGATATGAATTAGGATTTCGAAATTTCAAATTGAACGGAATCGAAAAAAAATGTATTAAATTAGGGAATATAACCAAAAATATTACATTTGGTGTAAAACATAATAGTTTTATGTATTTTTTTATTCATACAATATTGTTGGCCCTGGGGCCTATACAAGAGGATGCGATTGAAAATGACAAAGATATTGTTTGATATTAGACAAAAAACTAGTTATAGTGGGAGATTCGACAATAGAGCTTGGGAGTTTGTTCCATTCACCAATGGTATGAAGAAAGAAGCCGTATTTAAAGTAGTCAGTGGAGGAAAAATAGGTTTTATTTTAATAAAATGATCGAGTCTTTGAGGGATGTAGGATGGTTTGGCTAAGATACTAGAGGTATTTATGTTGAATTGACCATGAAAATTTTATACAATATTGCCAATCGAGAAATGAGACGAAGAGTAGAGAGAGAGAGAGGAGAGATGAAGTTCGTTTTCAAGTTCGGACACGGAAACGAAAGATGACCAGCAGTCGTGAGCAAATAGGGTAGATTTATTTTGGATTGATTCGAGTTTGTCTACTTTACTGGAGGTGTAGGGGTCCCAGATTTCAGCGGCGTAGGAAAGAACGGGGGTAATATGAGTTTGGTAACAGAGTAGTCTGATATCTCGAGTGGAGTTTTTAAGGTTGCGGCGGAGGAAGAAAAGTTTGTTAAGACACTTCTCTGGTGAACGTAGTGAACATGTTTGTTCCAACGTAGGTCGGTTGAGATTACGACACCGAGGTATTTGATTTGAGAAACTTGGGATAACGTTAAGTTATTGATGGAGTACGAGTATTCAAGAGGAAGAAATTTACGAGTAACTTTGATGTGGACCGTTTTTTGAGATATTGATTGGCATTCGCCATAAAGAACACCAGTCCGCGATGTAAGCCAGGTTATGTTTGAGAAGTTCTTGATCAGATTCATGGTGAATGATACGGTAAATTACACAGTCATCAGCAAATAATCTGGTGGTGAAGTTGAGGGATTGTGGAAGGTCATCGATGCAAATTAGGAAAAGTAATGGGGAGAGGACCGATCCTTGAGAGGTCCCAGACTTTACGGGGGCGGATGGAAACTTATGATCTTTAAAATGGACAAACTGTTTACGATGTTTCAGGAAGGTTTGATAATGTTCAAAATAATATAATTTGTGGTATTGTCTGAAGCTTTCATGACCCGTGCTCAATGACTTGAAAGCGGTTCCCGGCCTATTAGGCCGTGGTGTAGGATATTTTCTTCCTAACGTTTCTCCCACATCTGTGTCAGGCATCTTCTGAGTTTGAACGGACAAGCGAGTGACCTACGGAGACCTTATCGCGAAGACCTACGTCAGTTAAAAAGAAAATGTCCTAGACCGTAAGCCTAACTGTCCGGAAACCGCTTGCAAGTCATTAATACAATTTGTATTTTAAAAATTACGAAAATATAGTACAATAAATTCCGAAATTTATATTACGCATAATTCAAGTAAAGCATACAGTATGGAATGAAATTTAGTTTTGAGATCTAAAAGGCATGATGTTATTAATGTTGCATTGATGAGAGAGAGTGTAGACATGAATGTAACTTTATTTATTATACTGGAATTTTTTTTTAATATTCAATTTAGAAAAAGAAAATTAAATTATCTCCAAATTCATTTTTTGATAATACTTGCAACTTCTTATAACCCTTTCAGCGACAATCTTGAGATAACACGTCAAACTTGATCCGGCTTCTAAAAACGCGTTGTGAAGTTGTTTTTTTATACAGTAAAACATGTTTTCCCATCCCCCCTCAATCAATCAACTGCCAGTATATTTATCTTTCTAGAAAGCCACACACGTCATGGCTGGTGTTTTTGTATCATAGTGAGGGAAATAAGAGCGATGGGCGGAATCCGGGAAAAAAATAATTCTTGAAACTAGGTGGGGCAATTTGTGAATAATTCGCAATTTCAAATGTGACAGTTATAATGCGGATAAGAGAAAAAAAAATTTAAAAAAATTTAAAAACCGCTTAATGGGGCATGGGGTAATAAAACCCTCAACGATATTCAAGTAGAAGACGTGGAGGTCCTAAATCTTCTAAGAAATGTATGTGCAAGCAAAGCACCAGGACCAGATGATATCTATCCCAGGGTTCTCAGGGAAGGTGCTAATGAATTGTTGGGGCCAGTCGCACAGATATACAGGAGTAGTGTTGCTGAGGGTATCGTCCCGAGAGATTGGAAACTGGCTAACGTTGTTCCGATATTTAAGAAGGGTAGTAGAGAAGTGGTGTCTAATTATCGTCCAGTGAGTTTGACGAGCTCCCTCTCGAAAATTTTGGAAATTATCATCAAAAGGCAGTTTGTGAAGTGGATAGACGAGAATAATGTATTGTCGGATAATCAGCATGGGTTCAGGAAGGGGAAGTCATGTGTAACTAACCTCCTTTGCTTCTATGATTACGTGACTAAGGCTTTGGGTAAGAGCAAAAATGTCGACGTTGTTTACCTTGATTTCCAGAAGGCATTCGATCGGGTCCAACATGGCAAACTCTTGAAGCGTTTACACGAGATTGGAATAGGGGGCAACTTGCTGAATTGGATAGAATCGTGGTTAAGAGATAGGTCGCAACGAGTTATGGTGAACGGGGAATTCTCTGGTTGGACAGACGTCACAAGTGGAGTTCCTCAGGGAAGTGTCCTTGGCCCCATACTTTTTTCACTTTTTATCGATAAACTCGATCAGGGTATTGATGGAATTACTAGCAAATTCGCAGATGATGTGAAGCTAATGGGGGTAATCGGGAATGAAAGCGATAGGGAGTTGCTCCAGACCAACTTAAACAAGATTGCAGCATGGGCAAATGAATGGAGCATGACGTTTAGCGTAGATAAGTGCATGGTCGCTCATTTTGGTTCGAACAACCCACGGTTCTCTTACGAGTTGAATGGTGTCACTATCCCGGATGCAACTAGAGTCACCGATTTGGGAATTCTCATTGACGAGCGACTTAAGTTTTCTGAACATTGTTCAGCGGTTGTCAAAAAATCGAATAGAATGCTTGGTCTCATTTTCAAAAAGGTCTCTTCGCGTTC
Organism: Pholcus phalangioides; assembly: GCF_987345545.1. Taxonomy (NCBI): domain Eukaryota; kingdom Metazoa; phylum Arthropoda; class Arachnida; order Araneae; family Pholcidae; genus Pholcus; species Pholcus phalangioides. The sequence continues at coordinate 33,424,192 of NW_028301615.1, read as the reverse complement.
TCCTAAAGTCATTCTTCCGCTTTTTCGAGGCTTAGTTCGTCCTGGACTGGAGTATGCTGTAAGGTTTTGGAGACCATACCTACAGAGGGACATAGACTTGGTTGAAGGGGTGCAGAGAAGAGCTACGCGTGTCCTTATTGGCACACAGGGCTTGAGTTATGAAGAAAGACTTCATTTTTTGAATATGTTTACATTGGATGAACGCAGGTGTCGAGGAGATATGATCGAAGTGTTCAAAATTTTCAATGGGATGGATAGGATGGACCATGAACTTTTAGTACACCGCCAATCGACTGCTTTTACAAGGGGACACCAGTATCGATTGGTGAGGGACAATGCAAGGTTATGGTGTCGCAGGGAATTTTTCTCCAATAGGGTTGTTAATAAATGGAATAGCTTACCCCCGGAGGTAGTAAATTGTAACACAATTGACACGTTTAAAAAGAAATACGATAAACATGTTGGGGTAAATCGAGAAGCTATCCATTCTTAGAATAAGACAACCATAAGTATTCTTTATGGGCATTGTATAATATTTTATCATGTGTATATATTGTTTGTAATTTGTGTTAATTGCATTTTTAATTGGGTTGCTGAACATATGACAACCATATTTTTATGGGCATCTTTTTATCAGCCACCTCGTTGGGCATTTTGCCTGTTGTGGCGTTGTATTTGTATTTGTATTTGTATAAACAGTGTATTGCAGAAATTATTGAAACATGAAATTTGCATTTTTTATTGCTTTCTTTTTCTGATTCTTTAAATTTCTTAAATATTGCACAATTCTTTCGCACTCCGAAATTGTTTACTTTTTTGAAAAAAAAAATCTCAAATTTCTTAATTGTTTTAATTTTTTTTCTACTTTTTTGATGTTTTCAAAATTTTTCAGAATTATTTTCCTTACTTTGTCGCGTTTTTTTTTAATCTTATTACTTTGTTGATATTTTTTAATTTTTTTTTTAATATTTAAATATTTTTTAACATTTTCTTTGTATTGTTTTGATAATTTTTGAATATTTTTTTTATATTTTCAAGTATGTTTTTAATTTTTTCAAAACTTTTCAACCAAAATTTTTTCATGTTTTTTTTCTGAAATAACTGCAGATGCTAAAAATAATGAAAATAATTAAAAATGCCGCATGGCAGTCCAGTGGTTAGGGAGCTAGCCTCTGACTGTGCAGAACGTGGTTCGGATATGGATATCTTGCGAATTCGTGAGGATCACGTTATATAAGTATTAAAAACTTAAAAAACTAAATTTTCTAAAAATTTTCCGGATACCAAAATGCTTCTACAAAATGGAGATATTTGCACAGGCCCGTCATTTAGGGAGTGGGGCAGGGGGGGAGCCGTTGCCCCTTCCCCGGCTTTCGAAAATACACTAAAAATGGTATATATATATATACATACATTGAGTACATGTGCTTTGCCCCCGCCCCCCCCCCCTGAAAAAAGTTGAAATGACGGCCCTGTATTTGCATGAATGAATGAACGCCAGGGTCTCTGCCACCGGACTTATCCCGTTGCCGAGATCTCTTCCAGCCCAGCTTCGTGGCAGAGTCTGGAACAAAGTGAGTGTGTACACCTAACAGTCTGAGTGTGTAGCTAGTGTTGTGTATGATATTTCAGTGCTGCCATCTATACTTCAAATTGAGAGTGAAGTGTAATGATTGAATATTTGTAACGTTGTAGGCCTGTTGCTCTCTGTGGCGAGCCTTTTTAACGGGGAGATCGGCATTCGCGCTTTGAAGTTGGGAACCACAGAAAACCAACTTCAGCCGACCACCACTGTGGGGTTCGAACCCGGATCCTCGCATCGTGAGTCCGTCACTATAACCACTCGACCACCGCAGCGGCGCCCTGGCATAGTGGTCAGAGCACTCGTCCGGCCCTGTATTTGCAGGCTACTTAATTTTTTTTTCATGCTTCGAACCTTAAAAATTGTGATTAGAAGACAAAATTTTACCAAAAAGAAAGAATTAAAATGTAAAAAAAAAAATTCTGTAAGGTTATCTACATTATCTACTGAAAATTACTATGATGATCTACTGGAATATTTTATGGGAAAGTTTTAATGGTTCAATTACTTTCACTATTTTCCATATACAGCGAATCATCACACACACTCACCTAAATTGCAACAAACCTAAATCGAACTATTATGTCTTTTTTTTTTATTGTAAACAAATACAAACACATACAACATTACACAAATACTGGGTAATAATAACGAAAAGGAATACAGAAGAAAAAAAAAGCATACAGACGTAACGAGTATACACTATGTGGCCCCAAGGGACACTAAGTCCTTCCAGGAAGCCAAAAAGACATTGTATTACATTTTTTCGCCGCCATTGTGAACCGCCAAATACACAGTATAATCATAGAAAAACATATAAGAAATTTAAGACATGATGTATAACAGCTCAATGTAAAATTACAATCCATATTTAGTGAAATTTAAACAATATGATGATGTTCTGGGATGATATGATCTGAACGATATATGTTCTGGGTACAACATTAATACACATAAAAATATATAGTTTTAAGCAGTAATATGTAAAAAAAACCAATTAATTTTATATTTATCTAGCTTTCTCATGAACGGTTTCAGAATATGTTATCATAATTTTGACCTAAATGACTTCTTTTTGAATAGTATTTTCCCACTAAAAAAGATATCGCATAAAAAAATTGTAATCCAAACATCTTAATGCATTTTACAAATTCGAAAATCCTCAAAACAATTATCTCTTTCGCAAAAACTCAATCCATCATCCCTAAAATCCCAACAACGATCCCATATAGACATCATATCCTTTTACAAACCAGACAAAAAAATAATAATTTTATATCATAACAGAATAGTTAAATGTTGAAATTAATGGTTAGACAAAGATTCATAAATCTAACCAAAACAGTAAATTCACATATAAACCTGGGAAATATCTGCTTCCAGACAAAAAAAAAAACTAAAGAGAAATATATAAAATCCAGAACCATATATCATCTGACTCGTTTAAAAACGTGATATAATATAAAACTTTTCCCACTGGCAAAAACATAAAATAACGTCAATTTCTATCACTACGGCTCTGAAAATTTCCACATTTATCATCGTTTTCTGTTTGCTGCTTTTTTTCTCCCCCCCCCCCCCCCCGGGAACAAAATGTTAAGGAGTCATATGTCGTAGGTGCTGATAATTAATCTTCAGGATTTCTAATTATTTCAGTAAAAAGGGGGCAGAGCGAAATGATGAAGAAGACAAACATGATTCTGAGTATTTTGGAAAACGCTGTCGACACAAGATCTTGATTCACTTTCTCTCTCTATGTATTTATTTTATTTTATTTATTTTTTTTACTATTTTTACTACTATTTCTGACTCTCTCTCTCTCTCCTGTTGCAAAAGGCAATCAGACGTGACAAGAAACAGGAAATTTATTTTTGAACAGAAAAACTTCAGAAATAACAAATAACAAACTAGGAAAGAAGTCCTAAGGTGAGAGACGATATCCTCTTGCTACGTCGAAATTAAATTTGACTTTGCCCCGTTTTTTTTCTTCTTATTTTTCTTGCAAGAAAACATAAATTCTCATTTCGCCTTTTCAGTCAAGTTGAAAACAAAACAAGAAAAAGTTAAGAAAAGAGAGGGTGGGGAAATAGACAGAGAGTTAAGAGATAGAATATATCGAAATAAATTTCCCTGGTGTTCAGAAACACTTTCCTCTCGTTTATATATTTTACCCTGAAAATTTCTTTAGTCTTGAATTTCATGTTATTTATTTCTCAGGACATGATCTAATTCCATGATAGCACAGGTGTCGAGTTCCATGTTCTAGAACGAGTTTCAGGTTATGTATATAAATATTAGCATGTCTTGGAATTTTCTTATTTTTTTTTTATTCAAAACTCTATTTCCAAGAATTTATATTCATGGGGAAAAGTTTTCACTGTATATTTTAATAATAATGTATTAGAGCAAGAGAGAGAGAGAGATGCTTATCATTTGGATTATGTCCAAGCGGAATTTACGTATATTTCTGCATTCTGTTGGGGAAGCTGAAATGAATGCTAATGATGTTACTAATTGAAACGTCAATCATTTTGAATGATGGCACTGGAGTTGGATGCGAGAATGTTAGTGGGATTTAGGGATTTTTGAATTGAATATTGCATATTATTAGTTGGTTGGATACTCGCATAATGAGTGTTATAATGATTTTTTGGACACTGTATGGGGGTCCTAAATGTGAAATACGTTGTAGAAAGTGTCGGAGTAAAACTGGAGTGGAATCTGAAATAGCCTATGCGGGCTGAAGAATATTATCGTAGGCTACTATTATAATGATCTGTTGTAAAGGTGATAAATTTTTGTTTGCTAAGTTGCGGCGCAGTTAAGTGACTATCATCTTAGATTCACATATCAGATTATAAGAGAATGTAGACTTCTCTACGGCAGGGTTAGACGATGTTCCTGCCTAAAAAACCATGGTTCTGAAGAAATTTTACTAAAATGTTCGTCCGAATTTTCGATAAATTTTCCTCAGCGAAGACGGAATGCTGTTTCGAAAAATAGGTAGCAGCAACTATGAAGTACGTAATACACACACATCACCAGAAGCTAAATCTTGAAATATAACTATTAACATTCAGAAGCTATTGCGCGTTGGATTGGAGTGACCCGCTCTACATGCACAGTGTAATAGTTTCATCGCACCCGATTATTTCATGCAAGGGCAAATTAGACTGGATAGTTAATATCCCATTTCGTGTGTGAATGGCCCCTTTTCTTATGCTTTCCATCGATAGATTGGTGAAACAACATTTCGACATGACAGACGCATCTTTTTGTGACAGTAATATTATTCTTCTATAAGTCGAAGAGGTACTTCTTAAGCATTAAATATATTAACATGGACTTATCTAGTTTTGAACTGAAGAAACCGATTAATATTTTTCGGTTAATAACAATCTACATATCTCACGGGACTATTATACCACCGTATAGGACACTGGATTACATTATTAACCCTCACAGCCGGAATTCCGAGATATCTTGGATTTTCAAAACCCCTCTCAAAACGGCATTCCCAAGCCTACATACCATTGCAAGTTTTCTTCTTCTGATAACATGTTTTTCTCCCCCCCCCCCTCCGGCCTGTCAATCAACTGCCAGTGGGCGGAGTCAGCTTTTATTCAAAGTCGGGTAACAGATGGGGGAGAAAGACGATGTTTCTCTTTTCTCTTCCAAGTAGTATAGTATTGCAGCATATCTATAAATAACAGAAAACAATTTTTCTCTTCCTTGTTTTATTATTATTATTATTGTTTATTATTTTGTTTTGCGGGGGAACTATTTATCAGCTCGGAATCGGAAAAAGAAAAATCCTCTTAAAAATAAGGTGGTAATTTCTTGAAGAAAAGGAAAGTTATTTTTTTGGATATTATGCCGAGGTGATCTCGGAAAGAAAAGTCATCTGGTTTCCACCGGGACTTAAACCCAGGTCCTCTTGCAAACCGGACACAAGCATGTTCTCATCTACACCACTGGAGACACGACCCTGCCTTCTTTATTTTATGCGCTGTTGCGTGAGACACTGAATTAGATGCACATTAGTAGCTCTCTCAACTTCAGCAAATGCCCCTAGGTAGAATTCTTCCCCCAGGCATTAGAATTCTATAAGGTTCAGTGATTTCCAATGTCACGGTTACAATAAGGATCAGGGAAATTTTAAAAACCGTTTGAAGTATTAAGAACATAAAAAAAAAGATATCGAAAACAATGACAAGTCAATCATTTAATTTTTTGAATTTGTTATACAGGGTGTCCCCGAACCTACTCCTAAAATGAAAGAGTAATAGTGCACTTTAAGACAGACAATTTTTGCGATGAAACCCAGGCTCACAAACCATTTATTCGAAGGATACAAATATAACCATTCTTTCGTGGAATCTTGTATTAAAAAGTGGAGGGAACATACTTTCCTATATTGCCGCCATCTGGTGACCCATGTCATTCACGAGTTATTAGTTTATTGCTGCCGTCGTCCATAGACGGAACCATTCACACCATATATATATATATAGTCCAAGAAAGAAAAATTCTATCTGTTTCCCCAGCTTAGAGGTAGAGAGCACTCAATCGGCAAACGAAAGACTGTGAAGACAGACTTGAGTTTCCTTCCTAAAAGCCATCATCTCCAAATATAAACAGTCTTTCCTGGAGCCTTCTATATTTCACTATTAACGTAATACGTTGTGGTAACTAAAATTACCTGAAATTACCATCAACAATTTACATAGAAATAGTTTTTTCGGAGAAACTATCCTCAGAGTTTTTATAGGAAAATCTAGGAATGAAACTATGATGTTTCCACTTGTCATAACATAGACTGATGGATCGGTGAACATAGTGTCCCCCCCTTAAATCCCTAGTAATTACTTTAGTAAATGATGAAGTCGGCTTTCACGGAAATGAAATGAAGAATTCTGTTTATAATGCATAGATATTTTCCTGGAGGCAATATTCCAGTATTTTCGTGGTGCAAAATGTATGAAGTCATCCTGATGTCGAGTTAGTTTACAGAGAATGAAAAAAGAAAGAAAATGGGCGTGGTCCACACCCAGAAGAGAAAATGAAATGCATTTTATCTCCGGGCGAATATATAACCTTCTCCCTGAAAGCACCAAAGAGTTTCCACGATGTATTTTCGGAATACCTAAATAAATAATTCATACAAGTTCCTTGTGAGTTGGCGGCTGTCTTAAAAATGGCAGATGCTCGCGTTTTGCTCTATACGTACACGCGCATAATATATACAATATGTTTTTCTTTATCTTACGAAATTCTTTCTCCTGTCTTTGTATCTCTTCACATGTTGACAATGACATAAACGTTGATGAAGGTTAGGGTAAGGATATCACACGGCGCTATCGCTGAAAGCACGTATAGGAACAATCTCGCACTTCTATTTTGGCACGCGCCACGTTGTTGCGTGGGTATTCAAATTTCCTGTCAGTTGATTCCTGTGTGTGTGTGCTATGTCTGCATTTTTTATTGAGGTAGCTTCTTTCATTTTCTATATAGCCATGCCTGTAATAACGCTCACTCTATTTTCATTCGTTGAAGGGGAAATTCAATTTGAATGTGCATATGAATGAGTTCACATTCAACGTATGGCGTAATTCATGGTGAATCTAAATCGTTCGACAACAGATTATGATACGGTACCTGACGGAGAAAATGCAATGGAATACGAGGAATTTGAACTATGGAAATAGTAGCATGTGATATTTTCATTCTTTAATATTACATGATTCGAGGATCTTAATATGCAGTGTGGTATGTGTAAGGTGTCCCACAAATTCGCAAATAGTCTGAAAATTCAGGAAAATTGAAGGAGTTGGTATCGATTATAGTAGCCTTTCTTAACTTCAGTGAATGGCTCCTATGCACCAATGCCAAAGTCAGAATGAAAATCTCCTATAAGCACACGTAAAAAAGGAATTAATTGAGAAATGAGCTGTTGATCGTACACCTTGTATTTTTATAGGACTCTGATTTGTATATTTCCTTTGTTTGCTTCCGTAACTAAGGGCCGTAAGTGTCGTAACTAAGATTTTTGTCGTTCGGGGCAAACATAATATTGCCGCCCCGACAACTTTAAAACTCTATAATTTTATAATATTATGTTCTTTGTTCTCACCTAAAATTGACGACCCTTAAATATAACCATCCGGAGCAGTTGCCCCTGCCATCCTATTTCCAGCCATGCATGCAGCGCGCTCTATATAAAAAAATTGAACTTTTTTTTCTGTATCAAAAGAACATCCCTCCTGTTTAATGTGGATATTTTTTTCGCAAACCGCATTCAAATTTTCCGATTTCTCCGATTTTTATGACTTTTTTTTTAAACTATTACGAATTTGTTGGACACCCTGTATGTAAATAATCAACATAAATTGGTGGGGATTCAAATTTGCGTTCTATCGGGTCGTCCACAGCTCTCGTGTATTGCCACAGAGTCATATTCTACCGGGGTATTAATTATTTGTGAAACTCAACTGCGAATTTATGTTAGTTTCGCGCATGCATGCATGTGTTCAGGAACTGCCATCGAAACTGCAGTGAATGAATATTCTAATGAATGTATTTTGAATGTTATGCGATTGTCAATTGACTTGAATTGTTTGAATGGTGAGTTATTCACTGTGACGATATTCTTTTCAAATGGGAGACGAGCTCGAATTTGTACCTCGAAGTTTGGAAACTTCCGAATACCAACTTCAGTCGACTAGTACCGTGCTGATTGCGATATCGAAACGTGTAATTCGTGATGCGATTTCAATAAGAAAACAATATTAGTTTACTCTTTTTTGTGCCTTGCAAATTAGTAAATATTCAAAAAAGCACAAAATATTTCAAAAGTAAAGAAAGTGTTTAAATGCTACAAAAATCTACTAAAAACTACAAAAAAAAAATGTACAGAAAATTTAAAACATTACAGGGCGTGGTAGCCCAGGTCGATAAAATACTCGCCTAAAGTACTAAAGGATGTTTGAGGGTATTGCGAGTTCGATACCCGACTCATCTTTGTCAGAAATTTTCCTGACGCAGGGGTACAACAGAATCGGCGAAATGACCACGGAAAAAGATGGCTACCGCAGTGAGTCCCACATCAAGGGGTTAGCGCACCAACCTCTCGGTGAATATAAAAATAGGCCGCCTTCCGGAATTTGCAACAAATTGTAGGTCCCGGTCTAATTACCTACGTGGGTAGAAAATGGCCGTGGTACTGATCAAAATGATTAAAACATTTAGAAAAATTATCAAAAGTTGTATAAAAATATATTGTAAAAATTTTACAAAAGCATTAAACCAAAAATATTTTGGAAAAAAAAGGCACAAAAAATATTTACAAATTATATAAGAATATTCAAAAATTATGAAAATAATTAATATTACAAAAATAAAGAAATATTAGCAATTAGAAGTAAACAAATTAATAAAAATTCAAAAAATCCACATAAAATTAAAAAAAATTACAAAAAATATATATTTAAAAAGTTATTCAAAAGGTTTTAATAGTTATACAAGAAAAGAGGTTCAAAAATTTACGTAAATGGAATTTAGAGTAGAGAAACGAAGAACTTAAAATGGAAATGATTTGAAATTGAAAAAAAAAATACATGAAAACGATTAAAAAATTGTACAAATAAATCTTGAAAATAATATCTTACGAAAAAATTGAACAAAACAGTCTCGCAAACACACACAGTCGACTATGAAATACTTCAAATCATCATCCAACGATAATAACGGCATCTGTTCGAAACCTACGATCCGTAGATACGATCTTGTTTTCTATTACATGCAAGTATACCATTATTTTCTAAAAACAGAGGTAAGTATTCCATTGTATAAAACCATTGTCAAGTAAAACTTCCGACGAAGTGCATGACCATTCCTTTATGTTCTTCAGATCGTAAAGGAACGAATTCTTCTTACTATGTTGTCAAGTCCTTTTTCGAAGCATGTTAAACTGAGTGAAAAATATCGTGCTTGAATATATTACCAAGAACAGAGAAAAAAAATATTTGTGATATATATCTAAAACGAAATATTTTATACATTTTTTATTTTTCAAGGCAATTTTACGATTTATTTTCGCTCCAAAGAAGAAGAATAAAACTTCAAACACAGTATATGAGAAGCAACAAAAATGACAAAAAAAGAATGCAAAGTGACGTTTCGCGTATCTTCTTTTACTGGTGTTGAGTCTCTTGTCAACTTAAATAAGCGCCACCTGGATAGTTTTATAGGAAACGGAACAACCAAAACAAAAATTTAAGCAGTTGTTTTTATTATTATTATTATTCATATATTTGTCTACGATTTTATTTATTCTATAAAGTCCACGATCTTTTCTCGCTATATTAATCTCCGTCAGAATTATCATATCGTGAAAAAAACTGGAATACATATTTTATTTACTTCGAATAATACTTCCATATTCTACTGTATAATATATTGAAATGCATTTTTTTTTTAATTTTGGAAAAAATTGAAATTTCATATTATTTTGAATTTCAAGGATTTCAAAATCGTACTTTCATTTCCGTGTTTCTCTCCTACCCTTTAGGGGATTATATATATTTAATATTTATATTTGAATCTAATAAGCTTTATTTGTTTTCAATGAATTGTAAATATATTATTAAATTGAATTTTTATAATTTTATTATTCAGTCCATTTATTCTAAAAAATAAATATTTTTTATCATTATTTTTTAGCTAATAATATCATGCATTCAAGAAATAAATTATTATTTTATCCAATATAAAATGATATTTTTATTTATGTGATAAATTATATGAAGTTGGATATTGCCTTAGGTTTGAATAATTGCATTTATGCGTTTATTTTAAGATAATGCAATCAATTTGTTTTGTATTTTTATATCAAAAGAATGACGTGATGAAATCGTATTGAATTATTGTGTCGGTGCATTGAAATAAATTAATGAGGGAAATACGGATATTTGTTCTATTGAAAGGGCCACAAAATATAAAATGCGAAATTTTGCAATAACCAAATTATTTTTAATGTACTTTCAACCGCGGGGTATTTTTAGACTATTATAATGAAAGTAATATAAGTCGATATTGATGGGATATTATTGACCGAGAGAGGGTATCAACTATAGAATTTGTGGTTGTTTTTCTTCCATTTGAAATTTATTATTTTCGTTATTATTGGTGAAATATTGAATGAATAACATTCAGCAGTGCATTCACCTGATGCATACAATAATCAGACACATAATAACTGAACTATTAAATAAAGCCGAATGTGCATAAGCCGTTTTAATTATGCAGGGTGGTTATAATTAAACTAACATTACTCAGACCTATATAAAAACATTTTCCTCTATATAAAAATTTTCAGTGCATGTTCTGGTGAACGTATGCACGTGTTTCGTTGAAATTTAGAATTTTCGTTATATGGACCATGGGGAGAGGGAGTGGGGGGGGGGGGTGGAAGTAAACTGCAACAAAAATAGTTAGATTTTTGACAAACAGGTGAGGAAGTTATGCTTTGTAATTTCAATTTTCTCTTCTACCCGTGGTAGAAGAACGTATCTACTCTTGTATCTTACAAGAGTAGATACGTTGTAATGAGAGATTAAGTAATTTACAAAACATAATCACTGCACTGAATTGTCTCGCGCTAAACTGTCGCGAGACCGTATAATCTCAGTTGGGATTCACAATCCATCAATGTGCCATGGATTACATAGAGATAAAAGCTGAATATCTCTTTAAGATGGGGTGTTTTCATAACATGGCAGGTCTACGAATAATGTGTGTCAGTTCTCTGAGGGCTCACTTAGATTCTTCTATGCAAGAAGATTGCATTAAACTTCGTTTTATTTTTAATAAATTTAAAAAAAGTCCATGGAACAGTTATTTTCCGGATATTATGCTGAGGTGAACTCGGAAAGAAACGTCATCACGTCTCCGCCGGGACTCGAACCCAGGCCCTCTTGCATACCGGGCAAGCATGCTACCATCTACACCACTGGAGACATGACCCTGCTTTCCTTATTTCACGCACTGTGGCGTGAGGCGCTGAAGTAGAGAAATTAGTAGCCTCTAAACTTCAGGAAATAGCCCCCCGGGTGGGACCATTTAGAGAGAGATAGATGGCTTTTTTCTCAGCCCGAGATAAGCTGAGAAAAAAAGCCATCTATCTCTCCCCAAATCTAAGTCAGTTTTCTTCACTTTGAATCCAATCATATTGTTTTCAGGTTCCTATCATAATTAATTGGGATGATTAAAACAGTAATAAAAATGATACTCTGTAATCCCCGAGTTACGAATATTGGACGCTAAATAAAAATGTTTCTTTGTCTTCTCAAATTTACATTATTATTATTAGAAGTATTGTTATCTTCTCGAATCAATAAATTTCTGGCCTGAAAAATCAAATCGATAATCACTCTTTCGTGACTTTCTCATAATACTTTCCGGTATTATCTTGCTGCCATGTTAGCTTTTCCCCTGAATTTCAATGCAACGATGTTGTACTAGATTCATCAGGTACGTATGTACAGTCTCATCTCAGTTATTAAATAGCCGGAAGAGTGCAATCTTTTTTAGATGAAATTCCCCTGAATGTGTATTTTCTTCGTCTTTTTCCTGTTTTTTTCCCCCTGTTAGACGGAAGAAGAGTGAACACCAAAAACTCTTACTAACCATCCTCTTCCTCCTTCTCATACTTTTCCATGTCCGCTGATTAATGCTGTAGCAAACACCATTGAGCAATGATCAATCACAACGCCCTAGGGTGGTGATGGGCGTTACCGACCTTTAATGTAGGACTACTCTGCACAGTCCTGTCTCTCTCACTCTCGTGCTACGAAAGAATTTCCGCCAGCAAAAAAAAAGAAAAGAAGAAGCGTCCTAACTGCAGCTCCCGGAAATAGTATTCGTTCGCCATTGACGCAAACACCCAGTTCCTGAGTATTTCTTTTTCCTTTTCCCACTTTCCTACGGGATACATACATCCATACGAGTAAACTGTATATACATATCCTTGTGCTTCTTCTTTTTATTATTTTTATACTACCGGAAAGCCAACTTGGGAGAGGGAATAGCTGGAATAATGACATAAGTACTAAACCCTTATGACTTCCTCGGGATAGAAAAACAAAATGATTTTCCTCTCCGATATCTCATTTTTTTCTGGTCAAATGCTTTTCTGAATACATCAAAATACAGTCCGATTTTGAATCCTGCGCAAAAAAAAAAATTGTAAATTACATTCTGTGTTATAGATTATCTCAGAAAGAGAAATTGGGCTTATACTTATAATGTTGAATGTAATGCACCCGATATGCACAATAATATTAATTTCTTCTCAGGCAATTAAGAAAAAGATGAAAATGATCTTATTACTACTCACAAATTACTACTGCATTAGCTTGAGTCCTGTGGTGGTCGAGTGGTTATAGTGCCGGACTCGTGATGCGAGGATCCGGGTTCGAACCCCACAGTGGTGGTCGGCTGAAGTTGGTTTTCTGTGGTTCCCAACTTCAAGGTGCAAATGCGAGCCGCTCTCCCCGTTAAAAAGTCTCGCCACAGAGAGCAACAGTCCTACAACGGTAAATCATTCAACCATAACACTTCACTCATAGTTAGAAAAACTGGGGGCAGATGACAGCACTATACATAACAAGCGTTACACAGAAACAAACTTTACGTCAGGTTGCACTACACGTACACGCACATTCCCGCATGTACCGATTCGTTGGGGGGTTCCGCGGGGGGTGGGTGCATGTGTGGTGTAGCAATAGTAGGTAGGGCCTCCAAAAAATGGCTCGGGGATCCATGATGTTCTTAAGTCACCCACCTCGTTGGGCAATTTGCCTGTTGTGGCGTCGTATTTGTATTTGTATTAAGATTATGGCCTGTTTTCAAATGGTTTTCATCGACTTACATTAACTTAGCTAGGGGCGTCTGTTGTTCATGGAAGATGTGCTGGAACCTCCATTTGAAATCAAAGTTAACTCTGACGTCTTCAGATTATTGTCGCTAGTGTTACTGAATGAATGAACACCAGGGTCTCTGCCACCGGACTTATCCCGTTGCCGAGATCTCTTCCAGCCCAGCTTCGTGGCAGAGTCTGGAACAAAGTGAGTGCACCTAGCAGTCTGAGTGTGTAGCTAGTGTTGTGTCTGATATTTCAGTCTCTGCCATCTATACTTCAAATTGTGAGTAAAGTGTAATGATTGAATATTCGTAACGTTGTAGGCCTGTTGCTCTCTGTGGCGAGACTTTTTTAACGGGGAGATCGGCTCGCATTCGCGCCTTGATGTTGGGAACCACAGAAAACCAATTTCAGCCGACCACTCACTAGTGTTACTAACCGTAACATTTTTTTCTATCCCATCTAAGGAAAGTGAAGCTGTCGAACTTCTGTGGCATTGGTGGTTCTGGATGAAACATAGAAGGACATCTTCCACCATCAATGATGATTCTGAAGGCGGAGGTGATTTCGGAACGTCTTTCAATGAGTCTTTTTAGAACGCCGAGGGCTAACGTTAAAGAGCGGGTGTATGTTTGGTGATGATGTCTTTTAACGTCGAGATAATTTTATGCAGTCTCGGTTGTGAGAGAGAGGAGTGGAAGGTGGCAGATGATACACCACTGATAATGATGATGATGAAGACTATCGATATGATATCTATCTACAGAGTATTCCAGAACTGGAATTGGTATTGTAGTTCCAAGATGGAAGACGATAAGTTTGCTCGCGCCTTTCTAGGTACCTTAGCTAGAGTTTTTGCCCAGCGAAACCTAGTACATCCATCACAGACATGCCCATGGGTTAATATAACCTTGGTTTAGGACCGGAACTGGAGAGGGGGCATAGTAGGAAACTGCCCGATGCGGCGAAATTTAGGGGAGGGGCGGCAGTTTTAAGGGAACAATTTAAAAATCATCGAATTTTAAAATTGCGGGGGCGGCAAAAATCCTAGTTACGGCATTGCTTTGGTTATCCATCTCAAATAAAATGAAAGCCGTTGGGCTTCTGAACTTCTGAATCGGTGATTTTGGATAAGGAAGGGAAGGTGACGGAGGACAAGTTCCAGCATATCTCCTGCTCAAAATGACGACTCTGAAGACGGAGGCGATTCCGAAACATCTTTCAGCATGTCTTTCAAGAATGTCACAGACCAATGTTGGAATAAGTTCATGACTACTAATCTCTATAAAAGAATGAGCTGAATTTGGCATTGATGATGAATTCTACCGATGATGCCCATCTACAGGGTGTCTTAGAACTCTCCCATTGAAAATGAAAGATGTGGTAATATAAAAATATACTTCAAAACAAATAATAGATTTTTAAACGGAACATCACGGTAATGAACGACTATTTTTTTAATCGCATGTTAGCATGCAATTTAACCCACTGGTACCAAAACAGTGAGGGGGGGGGGATCTTAAATTACCCTGGGAGAGAAGGCGACATTATTTTCCCCATACAAACACGTAATAAATACCGTTAGATAAAAATAAGAGGATCCCCACCCTCCCGCAAATGACTGAGACTGAAAGCAAGAAATTTTCCAGTCATTCCTCATGTTGTAAGCGAGGTTTTCATATTTTAACGATTTCTGAAAACAATAAGTGATGTATGAGATAAATGAATATCTGTTATCTCTCGAATAAGTGAGTTGAAATAGTATTATCACTCCTTACATTTCAGCGACTTCTGGGACACCCTGCATATGAGACAGTAGGCCTATATAGATTTGTCCGAAGCCTACGTGAATTCCTCTCTTGGGACTATTAAAATAGCACAGAACATGGATGTCGCGTATCGCGTATCATCGTTTGTGCCAGTTGCTACCGTATCTACTTTATTCATTACACTGCTCGGCTTAGCTCATGTTAGCCATTCAGGTTGGGCAGTGTGGTCGTCTCATGCCTTTCTCCCCTTTACTCTGCCTGAATCTCTTTAAGAATATAATAGAAAGTAATAAATATACTAATCCTGAATAGTTCTATAATGATGCTAATTCCTATAATGATCACAACGACTCAGATACGTTAATACGTATATGCATGGATTCTTCTGGAACTGTGTTGATACGCATTTTCGGCAAAATAGTAAGACAAATTCTTACCAAACTAACCAAATTAACCCACAGTTGGCGACACTGAGAGATACGCACATGAAATATTGGGTGAATTCGCTATCTTATTTATTCGCTGAAAACGTTTTAACATGATTTAGCATAATTGTGATCAGTGATGGAACCCTGGTTACTTTAAAAAAACATGGGTCGTTTTTTTCATGACCGATACACCTAGTAATTAAAAGAAAATGCCAGGCTATATACTTCATCAGCAAACTCCGTTCGCAACCCCAAAGATGGACGATGAGTCCGCTCTTCTTCTACAGGTGCCTCAGTTGAGTCTATACGCTCATGTAAGGGGTCAGTTGCACTGGAAGGTAGACGTAGCTACCAAACTGCACTGCTCCCCCCCCCCACATTATTTATCAAGGCAGAGCTGGCAGTTTCAGAATACCGTCCGATTCTTAAAAACCACCGTCAAATTTTCATTTAAATACGTCTTTGCATTACAATTCGTAGTTTTTGTACATTCTATAACCAGCTTTGATCTATTATAGATAATATTAAGGTTAGGTGAATTTTTTCTACCCTTCTCTCCCCCCCCCCACACAACTAGCCCAAGGGTTCTTAACCTATGGGTCGCGACCCAAACTTGGCTCACAGAGGCTTTTGAGATGGGTCGTTGAAATCCACAAACTGCCAGAGATGGTTCTTGAGCTATGGGCCATAACCCGAACTTGATTCACAGGGGGATTTCGAGATGGCTCGTACAAATCCACTTACCGCCATTGACACTTGAGGCATGGTTCAAAATTGATTCGCAACGGCTTCCAAGAAGGATAGTAAGAATCCACTTACGGCAGGGATTCTTTAGCTATGGGTCACGACCATGGAAACTACATTCGTAGGGACTTGCAAGGAGTGGTGTACAAATCCATTTACAACCAGCGATTCTTCAGCAATGAGTCACGACCCATACTTGATTCGCAGGAGCTTCCGAGAAGTGTTGAACAAACCCGCTTAAAGCCAAGGGTTTCTAAGCAATGGGCTCAACCCAAACTCTATTCGCATGGATTCTTGAGATGTGGGTCATGACCCAAACTTGATTCGCAGGGACTTCCGAAATGTGTAGTAAAAATTCAGGAATAGCCAGGAGTTCTTGAGCTATGGGTCATGACTGAAACTTGAATTCCATGGGGTATCCGAGAAGTGTCGTACAAATCCACTTACAAACTGGAATTCTCGAGACATGGGTCACGACCCAAACTTGATTCGCATGGATTTTTGAGGCATGGTTTACGACCCAAACTTGATTAGCAGGGTCTAGATGTATCGTACAAATCCACTTACAACCAATAATTCTTGAGCTTATGGGTCACGACTCAAACTTGATTCGCTTGCGCTGCCGAGATAGGTCGTACAATCCAAACTGGATTCACAGGGCCTTCCGACATGTGGGGTACAATGTCACTTACAGAAAGGGATTCTTGAGCTACGGGTCACGACTTAAACCTGATTCGCCGGTTCTTCCTTGATAGATCGTGCAACCCCACTTACAGGTCTGTAATGCATGCACTTATTGCGTCACTGATCCCGCTGCTTCAAAAAAAAAAAATCAAACAGTCCTACAATGGGTTGCGAAGTTGATTTTGTTGTTGATTTTGGGACGCGGCTGAAAAAAAAAAGGTTAAGAACCCTCTGAACTAACCCATCTTATAACGGGGGGTGTCCAGTGTAATTCACCCTCAGATTTGAAATTTGAATGACAGGTTTTGCGAGCAAGTCCCATGTGACTGCAATCATGATCCCCTTATCCGGGTGTCCTTTGGTAAATTAGATATCCTACTAAAAACCCATAATCATTTTTAAGAAAGAAGTTTTTGAAACATAAAATTAGACAAATAATCAAAATTCATCAAATTTACCAAGAAACTAAAACCATACTAAAACATGTAAATTCAAACATATCGAAAAAATCCGTTTGAACAACACCTAGTAATAAAAAACAATAAATAATATGAATAATATATAACTCATATTAACAATAAAATAAATATTTCTTCCAAATGAATAGAGTATTAATAAGGGATCAAAACACACACACACAAAACATCATAAATTTTAGCTTATAAGTAGCTTAAAAATAGCCATATCATTCCCTCGAGGTGTTTACAAGACCAATTAAAATCCGCATTCCATAAAATTTCGCGATTCTTTCCCCTAATATGCAAATTCATAAAGAAGTAAGACATATAAGAATTTTTTTTTTTTTACTCCCGAAATTCCCATTTAGGAGGATTTTTTTTTTCATTTCCCTTTAGGATATTCAGACATCTCTAATAGGGCTTATAATCCTATATATATATATGTAGTGGCATACACTACCTAATATTTTTTTTTGATTTTTATTGTCTTTTTTTCCCCAGTATATAAAGAAGCATTACACGAAAGGAATTAGGGATTTTCGTGGCATTAAGGGAGAAATGACACGAAGAAGGGAAAAAAAATAATAATCATCATCAACATGAAAAAACAAAAATCTTAGGAGAGAAATGGCTTTCGGGACTTCATATTTTAATAAACATTGCTGAAATGGTAATGCATATAAAGCGGGGCAATTTGCATTTTCTGGATTTCCTGGCTGAATATTCTGGAATCCCACTACAGGAAATTATTCGTACTCTGATTGCTTGTCTTTTTAGAATGAAATAAAATAATAATAATAATAATAAAAGAATGGAGAGAGAGTGTGGTGTAGTTAGGAAAGTTAGGAATTCCGGAAATGAAAGGCTGGAACGAGATAGGAATGGAAAAAATACCTCTAGGAAAATGAGAACTTAACGCGTTTCTTTAATATGTGGATTCTTCATTTTTTCCCCTTTTTTGTGTGTGTTCCTGTGCCTTAAAATTGAGAAAGGAATTTGTTCTGGATATTGGTTGATACGAGGTTTATTTTCCATGTTGAGAGCAGGAATTAATCTTGTGGGGGGGGGGGGGTTCCTCAGATTTATACTCTCTCATGGCTTGTGTTATTGAATTTGGAATTAAAAGTCTCTGTTAAAATATATGTTGATTATTGTGATTTGTATTAGTTCACATTGCAATCATTGTTTCAGCTCGTATTAGTAGAATTAGAGTTGAATGATTATGGTAATTAGTATTTTGATCACATTTTTGCAGTGATATGTTAATAAGCGCTTCTATAACATTGAGGTCAATATTCTAATTTGATATTCATCGATGTTCGATCTTTTTGCGATGGATATTCAGGTCATATTGTAATAAATATTTCGATAACATTGTCATCAGTGTTTGTGATTACATTTATTGCTAATAAAAAGGCCATAACAGGTGTTTGAAAAGAGATGCCGATGAAAAATTTGGCTATTAAATATCCAAAATTATATGCAAAGTACTCAAAAAAAAAAAGAAATTGTCTAATAGATATGATGAAATGTAATGCACTGACCATAAAAAATTATGGCTGTCTTGTATCTAAATATAAATAGCTCCTCGATCTCTCTCTCTCTATTCCACCATGAATATCGTATTTCTTTTTAAACGTGTTAGACGTGTTAGTTAGTTATTGAGTTAGACTTCACGCCCCTGGAGGCAAACTGCATTCAATTTTTTCACAAACCTATTAAGAGAAAAATTCCCTGTGACACCGCAACCTAGAGTTGTCTCTTACCGAACGATACCGGTGTCCACTTGTGGAATTAGCCAACAGCTTCTACAACAGAAAGCCTCTGCGCGAAGCTCGTGACACCACTGAAAGGAAGTCCATTTCACATATAGTCATTTGATATTCAAAAAAAGGTAAGAGATACTAACCCCCGGCCCGGCAAACATAGTTCGCCATACGGGGTTCCCCGAAGGGAGCATTTATTTTTTCCACAAAAAAAAAAAATAATAATCATCAACCCCAGGGAGCAACCACTAACAACTCGCGAACAGCAATTTAGTGTCCCCGGGCAAAAAAGGGGTAAAGACAGACTTCGCATACGTCGGTCTGCTTTATCCTATGGCTACAGGTGAAATGGACGACGTTAGTGACGTCAAAGCTTCACGCTGAGGTTTTCTTCTATAGAAGGTGTTGAAGCAGCCAACTGGCGGTGTATAAATAGCTCATGGTCAATCATATCCTTCTACATTTCATCATTGGTGTCTGCGATCGCATTTGACCGATACTTCGATCACATCATCATTGGTGTTTGTGACCACGTTAGGTCCGATCATGTTAGTATCGATTAGCCTATAATCAATCAGTGTTTATTACCTACCAAACGCAATCAGTGTTGCGTCCAAAATGCACTCTCTATTAAGCCCTTGCTGTGATAAAGAATTTAATTAACATTCATCAATTCAATTATTAATGATGCACTATACAAAGATTAATTGTAACATATGATGATTGTCCTAATTGACACTAAACTTTTCGAGAAGAAAACATTTCATCAACTATTTTGAATTGGAAAACCATTTGAAAATCGATTTTAATAATTAACTTTGATTTTATTGAAGTTATTTCTTCATGAGTGAAACTTCAACCTCTACGCCGTTACGCCTGGGATGGGCCAACACCTTCTATAGCGGAAAGCCTTCACGCGAAGCTCGTGACGACCCTGAAGTCGTTCATTTCACATTATATAGTCATTGGATATACAGTACTGCAAAAAAAGAGGTAAGTCAAGATTTCGAAAACATGCCGGCTATAGGTAAAATGGATAACTTCACTGTCGTCAAGCTTCGCGCGGAGGCTTTCTTCTATAGAAGGTGTTGGATGGGAGCGACGGAGAAGAAAAGTAGTAGTAGCGCAGTGATCTCACATGGGGATACTGTTATTAATTTGCATTATTCATTCAAGTTTCAACAATGTTTCGAATTCTATATCCATAGTATTTCGATAGACTTTCGCATCCATTCAATTTAATATTGATTTCCAAGTACAAATGCACATATTTTCAAAGGAAACTCAATACAAAGTAACGATGACTTGAAATGTCTCAATTTTTCAAAGCAATAATCATAAAATCCCTAGAAATAACATCCTTTTGCAATCATAATGCTTCATCCAACGAGAACAGGTCTCTTCGGATTCCAAGAGCAAAGGGCTTTTATTTTCATATCCATGTCGCATTCAAGTAAAACTATATCCAAACCGAATCAGCCATTCATGCTGACTGAATTTATGGATATTTCTCTTTGGTTTTTAGTACAAATTCACATTCCAAGGAAAATATGAATAAATATGGATATATCTTTATGTCCCTTTGTTATGACCGAGACATGAATACTTAAAAAGGTTATCATCTGGAATTCAACGAATAAGATTCGACATGAATTATAAATACAAACATATTCATTCGTGGAGGGGGGGGGGGAGGGATTATAGTACCTGTGTAAGTTATATCCCGGTGCCTATGACTATAAATATATGCGGAGGAATCCCTACCGCTATAAAATACTGCGGAATGAATAAAATTCGTAATTTTCTTTCGGGATGAATTTCAAGGAAAATTGAACATTTTGGTTCTTTTTATTATGCAAAGAACGTGATGATTTCGTTGGGAAAGAGTAATAAATGATATGCAAAAATAAATATCCGTGTGGGGGGATGTGAATTGCGTACATTGTTCCTTTTGTTGAATAATAACTGACATATATTTTAGAACGTCTTTATTGTACACATTTCTTAATCAACAACGTATTTCATCATTTCTACACGCGGAAATTATGGAGTCAGATGGTATTTAATTACTGTTTAAATTCGATGATTTTATGTAAATACTTCTGTAGCGGTTATACTGTGAAGCTTCTGGATTATACAGTTTGACGCATAAATCAGCAAATAGTTCGAAAAATTCCTAAAAAGAATTGAAGGAATTAGTATGTGAATGCGGTTTGCAAAGAAGTTCTTTTTTGGCAAATAAAAAAGAATTCACATTTTTTGTCGGTAGAGAGCACTGCACTAATGTCTGGAAACAGGGATTGGTCCTGAAACTTTCTTCAAGCTATTCTGTGTCTGAAACGTTCGTTTAACTTCAGCGGAAGATTCAATTTTTTTACTAATGTCAACGTCACAATAAATTGCACATCATACATTTATGTAGGCATCAGTAACAGGAAAATTCAGGAATGAGCTTCTCATATTATGCCATTATAGGGCACATCAATCTGCTTATATGGGAGACTGATTTCTGTATTTCCAGTGATTTACTTTCAAGCATCCCGTCCCTCTACTGCCGAAAATTTGAACTAACTTTTTTTCTATACTGTAATTTCACACAACTATGCTCATAGGCCACAAGTATGGTCCAAACGCTCGCGCTCACTAAAACACCGATAATCGAAATGCTAGCAACATCTAATTGACTATTTAATTACTAAAGCAAAGAACATAGATAATGTAATATAGAGATGTGGTTAGAACGATACTTTCCCGTGAATCAGTCGTTAGTTGGGGATTGTTTTTCACGTTATCTTGTCAGCTGGAAACTTCCTCGGCTACAAGTTACTACGACAAACTGTTCTGCGCTATTGATGTTCTGTATTACAGGGTAATTTAGTACTTACATATGTTTAATAAGCATTTTTACTGTTGCCTGCGTATAAAAATATACATAGGAAAAATAACAGAAAATCGTAATTTGTTCTCCCACTTATGGTCCAACCATTTTTATGGACCACAAGCTGTTACCTGCAGCTTCACTCGCGTGAATTTGGTAATCTTAAAATTACCTGTTGATGATCCCCGTACGCAACATTTGAACTCCTCGTGACCCTCTTGGAGGGATGAATTCTCAGGAATCCCGTGTTATTGCGTATCTACTTTATAAAATATATTATTAACTAAATTTTATATTTATGGCTTCGACGATTTAGGCTTAGTGATGATTATCCTATATAACGTTTTGAACCCCCCCCCCCCCTCCACTTTCTTAGGGGGTTGAATTTTGGCTTCAACGGTTTCGGCCCGGTTGATTTTTCCATAGGACTCCCCTCCCCACTTTCTGAATGATCTCCTTAGCGGTTGAATTTCGAAACAAACCCTTCATAGTTGGTATTTACGTCATAAAACTAAACTTCTGACCGAATTTCATGATGTTAGATAGCTTTCAGCAATTCTGGCTCGGTGTTATTTCTCTATAAACTATCCTTTTTGATCCCCCTTAGGAGTCGAATTTAGAAAAACCTCTTCTTCATCTTCTTCTAGCAAAGAGGATGAAGATGGTATGATACAGTTGAAGTAGATTCTCTCAACTATGGTTCATAAGCGATTTATAACTAGTTGGGACTTCGTAACACAACTATGGTCCGAAATTTATTTTTTAAAAATCTATATTTCAGTTACATAAGGAATTAAAAAATTGTTTAATATTAATACCTGATCTTTAACAATATCAACAAAAAATCCTTTGTTGAATATGTTGAATACAGAAGTTATGATGATTAATAGAGCCCGGATTATATGCACTAAAAATTGGCAAAATATGCTCTAAAAATATGCAAATATGCACTAAAAATATGCAAATATGCACTTAAAAATGCAAAAATAAGCAGTTAAAAAATGCAAAATAAGCAGTTAAAAAATGCAAAATAAGCACTTAAAATACAAAATGTGCACTTAAAATGCGAAAACATGCATTGAAAATTCCAAAATATTCATTAAACCACCCCAGAATAGCACTAGAAATCTTGAAAAGTCCGAAATATGTACAAAAAAATTAGAAAATATCCATTAAAAAAATCACCATGCAAAAAAAGCATATGTGTTTTTAAAAGGCATCTTTTCTATTTCTTAGTGTATGTCATTTACAAATACTATATTCCAATTCATTCAATTTCATTACAATATTCCAATATAATGTTTTGCATATCGTATTTCATATGTAAATAACTTCTACATATTTTTTATTCAGGCATTTTTCAATTTTTAGTTTGCAGTAGCTGCTCAATAATGAAAATAGCAGTAACAAAAGAATTTTGACAATATTTCTGAAAAAAAATTAACACATTGTTATATCTCTAGAAATAGCCTTACACTAAAACAGTTAATGCTCGTAAAATACTTTATAAATATGTAACAATTCACTAAATTTCACCTGCGGGAAAAAAAACCGATGTTATGAAAATATTATGAACCATATTTATTTGAAAAATTATAAAAAAAAAAAATGGAATGAGCTTAAATAAACCTTCAAAATATGCACTTATACTGAAAATTCCTTGATTTTATGCATTTATATGCATTAATGCTAAAAAAGGCCAAAATATGCAAATGCATATGTGCATATGCATTTGCATATAAAATCCGGACTCTAATGATTAATATGGTCATAGTTGTGTGAAATTAGGGTACCAAAAAGTGCCCCCCCCCCTTCGTTTAAAGTAACTTTTCCATAAACCGCATTCAAATACACCAAGCTTGCTTCTATTTTTTTGGATTTTTGAACTATTTATGAACTTATAGGATACCCTGTGTATATACACTGAAGAGCCAAAAAAACTGGCCCACCTGCCTAATATCGTGTAGGAACCCCGCGAGCACGCAGAAGTGCCGCAACACGACGTGCATGGACTCGACTAATGTCTGAAGTAATGCTGGAGGTAATTGATACCATGAATCCTGCAGGGCTGTCCATAAATCCGTAGTAGTAAGAGGGGGTGGAGATCTCTTCTGAACAGCACGTTGCAAGACATCCCAGATATGTTCAATAATGTTCATGTCTGGGGATTTAGGTGGCCAGCGGAAGTGTCTAAAGTCAGAAGAGTGTTCCTGGAGCCACTTTGTAGCAATTCTGGACGTGTGGGGTGTCGCATTGCCCTGCTGAAATTGTCCAAGTCCGTCGGAATACACAATGGACATGAATGGGTGCAGGTGATCAGACAAGATGCTTACGTACCTGTCAGAGCCGTATCTAGACGTATCAGGCGTCCCATATCACGCCAACTGCACACGCCCCATACCACAGAGTAATAATACTATAGAGTGCGCGCGAGGGGTTACAATGTGAAGCAAAGATCCGGAGTCACGTGACTCCAGTCGAAAGGCTGGTCAGGGAATCTCGCTGGCAATGCTTTCCTTATGGCTACTCGTATGACGATCTACACGCGCTGTCTTATTTTTGATTAGAATGGTCAACACTTGCGCAGCTTTCGGATGTTCTGAGCGGTTTAGGAAAGGGGGACCAGTATCCTTTCACAAGGGAATACTTTTTTGCTTATTCCCCTTCTTATAAATTAAAAATTTGAATATTAAATTGACGATGCAATGGATTTCTGACGTAATCTCAGTTTTTAACGACTCCATTTTGGATTTAATTCAATTAAAGTTCCAAGTTTTGGTAAAATTCAAATGTCATGAATCATTATTAAATGTTTTAATAGAATTTTTGGCAATAAATGATTGAAATTGTGAGTTTTATGAAGTTTTAACTGAAATATACGTCTCCGCAAGATTTGGCGAGCTAGTGAGTTCATTCGAGTTTTGCTCAACTTGGAAGAAAATATGCTTTTCAGGAGGAGAAATTTATGAAAAATATTCTATTTAAATAGAATGTGAGGAAAACTCCCCCCCCCCCACTCTAGACAATTGCAGTTTTGCATAAAAGTGCATAACAACCTCTAAAAATAATAGTATTTTTACCCCTCTTCACACCTGAGATAAAACTATTACAGAAAAGAAATTTTTTTATTCATTAATTTATGTTTGTTGTATGTGAAATTGCCGCTTCAAACAAGAAAATTAATTATTCAATTGATTTTTTGAGTCAATATCTGTACTAAGACCTGAAGTCATATATTGTGTACCTCAGATGTTATGTTGAAAAAGAATCATTCTAAAAACGATTTAATACCTTAAATTAAGATTAACATATGCATACTTTTGGAGCGAAGAGATTACATATGTCACATATATATATATATATATATATATATATGTGACATGTGTAAATATTATATTATATATATGAAATATTATATCCTAAAACATTTTATATATATATATATATATATATATACACACTTTAAATTATTACATATATACTCTACATGGAATTTTAATTCTTATAATTTAGATAAATTGATGATGAGATTCTGTAATTTTCTTGAGTAAAATCTATTTTAATCCTGAAATATTATGTAAGTGTTTACAGTTTTGTGTGATGAGGTTATAAAAGGTTTTTCAGGAATGTTAGAAATGAAACTTTTTCTTATTGTTTGAATATTATTTCATGACTGAATATGGTATGAGTGTGAATGTGTTACATTACATAACATAATATGATGCATTATAATTAATTATACATTAATTATGAGTATATAGAGTAATTGTAATGTTCTGGAAAGATATATTTTTGTTTTAATAACCCCTCGTATAAATAAATTTTCGAAATTAAAAGCGACAAAGTGAATGAAGAGAATATTTAAAAATATAAATGAATTAGGCTTTACAACATATACGTTGTTCCGTTTTCCAATATTTGTTTATTTTATAGAATTTATTTTTTCAAATCTGATACTCCCTAAATATTTCACATAAAAATGAGTGAAATTCATTGAAAAAATGAAGGAAAGTTTTCATCAACTTGATCGAATTGAGTCAAATTTCGTTACAGCAACATCCTAGCTTCTGCGAAAACGCGCCAAATGTAATAGCGCAGAACCTGTTCTTTCCCCGACAATACTGCTCATCTTTTCTTCACGTTCGACAAGTTTTATGAATAGCGTGCGCGGTCTATTTATATCTTAAGTCTATGCCCCATACCATCACAGAGCCTCCACCAGCTTGAACAGTCCCCTGTTGATATGTAGGGTCCATGTATTCATGAGGTTGTCTCCATACCCGTACACGCCCATCAGCTCGAAGCAATTGGAACCGAGACTCGTCAGACGTGTTTCCAGTCCTCAACAGTCCAATGTCGGTGTTGTCGGGCTAGGCGAGGCGTAAAGCTTTGTGTCGTGCAATCATCAAGGGTACACGAGTAGGTCTTCGGCTCCGAAAGCCCATATCGATGATGTTTCGTTGAATGGTTCGCACGCTGACACTTGTCGATGACCCAGCATTGAAATCTGCAGCAATTTGCGGAAGGGTTGCACGTCTGTCACGTTTAATGATTCTCGTCAGTCCCGTTCTTGCATGATCTTTTTCCGGCAGCAGCGATGTCGTAGATTTAATTTTTTACCGGATTCCCGATATTCACGGTACACTCGTGAAATGGTCGTACGTGAAAATCCAAATCTCATCGCCACCTCGGAGATGCTATGTCCCATCTCTCGTGCGCCGACTATAACACCACGTTCAAACTCACTTAAATCTCGATAACCTGCCATTGTAGCAGCAGTAATCCATCCAACAACTATGCCATACACTTGTTGTGTTATATAGGCGTTGCCGACCGCAGCGCCGTACTCTGATTTGTTCCATATCTCTTTATTTGCATACGCATGCCTGTACCAGTTTTTTTGGCTCTTCAGTGTATATATCAGGCATGTGTGTGTGTGTGTGTGTGTGTGTGTGTGTTTTTTTTTTTCAAATATGGATTGGACAAAACAGATTTATAGCATTGTATTCAGATATCATAACATTATCATATAGCTAAATTGACACACATATGCTAAAAACAACAAACTGTTATAGAAATCACAAAAAAGATCAACAGATGGCGCTGGACAATCTATTTCAATTTATCTTTAATTAATGCATTAATTAATCTTTGCTAACACGTGCATTTTGTAATGCTAATTCCCACTTTTGTTATCAGATGAAACGCCATCTTTTAACCATTTCCGTAATTATTTTCGAGGTTACAATAAAGCCCCACGTCATATTTCCCCCAGCATGTTTTTCCATTTTTATTCCTCTATGTACATTCTTCCTTGAATTATTAGACCTTCAAATGTTACCCGACTTTTGGATCACCCTGTGCATTGACGATCATCGTTCCACGTCTCCATTATGGAAATTCCATTTAATATCAGATGCATTTTAAAAATACTGGCCTTTTTAATATTAAATTTTTCATGGAATCTAGTTTTTACGTTATTCAATCTGAGTCAGGTTTTAGAGAAACATTTTTAAATCAAATTTGCTGATTTGGTTGCGATTAATCAATTTTTATAGGAGTTTCAAAAATTAAATGTTCTGAATTCAAATAGGGAATTCAAATACTCATGTGTTATTTTAAATCGAGCTCTACAATTTTTTGTTAATTCTTATTATTGAGTTGAATTTTTATTCATGAATCTGTACACAAAGTCAAAATATTAATTTTTATGGTTTTTATTTAATAAACCTAACGAAGTGATATTTCGAAATAGTTGAATTAAATTATTAGAGAATAGCTTTAATTTTTCCAAATACACCTACTCTTTCGTGATATTCGTTGAGCCGTTGATTGATTAATATGCGCAATAAATTTAAAATAACTCAAAACTTTTCTATGTACAGGGTGTTTCATGAAGCGAGTACAAAAACAATCAAGATTTTTATGGTTGATTCTAAAATTAGTGTAAAAAAGGTACGAAAAAGATATAAGATAAAAGAAAGGGACCATAATATTAGTTTTTCCCTTTTAGATCAAGGGTTTCTAACCTACGGGTCGCAATTCAGGAGGTGGAACTTCTGAGATGGGTCATGCGAGTCCGCTTACTTATTCTATTACAAATATGCAGGGCGTCCCGTAAATTCTAAATAGCGTAAAAATTCATAAAATTTGAAGAAACTGGTGATTTATTTATGAATATGGTTTGCGCAAAAGTTATACTCACGAAGATGTGGTTTCTTTTTGTTTGTTTTTTATTTGATGCAGGAAAAAAAAATAGTCTAAATTTTTTGTCGATAGAGGGCGAAAAATTATAGAATTCTTGACCAGAACCTTCCTTCAGACTTTTCAGCGTCCGAAACATTCGTAAAACTTTAGCTGGCGGTTCGAGGCAAACAAAATGAATCCAATAACGCCAACATTACAATGAAAACTCCATGTAATCGCCATTTATGAGGATAACTTTTTCCACGCAAATCGCATTCAATGTAAAAACCAGTTTCTCCAATTACTTCAATTTTTACGATTTTTTTAAACTACAGGGTGAATCAAAAGTAATTATCGGGTACGAGAAACATATAACTTGAAACATAAATTGTACCGTTTACCGGGGGTATGAAGAAGCAAAGGTAAAACTTTTATTCCACATTCATTATTCCGAAACTGTTTCGTGTTTTAGAATAAGAGAAATCTTGATCACACTTGTTTCAGTGCAATGGCCCTACCTATATATGTATATATGGAGCACAAGACGAGCTTTTAAGGTCTCCTGATCTTTTACTATTTGGGACTTTTTGTGACTTGTCTCGACATCCG
Organism: Pholcus phalangioides; assembly: GCF_987345545.1. Classification (NCBI taxonomy): domain Eukaryota; kingdom Metazoa; phylum Arthropoda; class Arachnida; order Araneae; family Pholcidae; genus Pholcus; species Pholcus phalangioides. The sequence goes on along the minus strand of NW_028301615.1, from coordinate 33,395,168 downwards.
GCCACTTTGAATGATCTCTTGAACCGAATTACCACCATCGCTTTTACGAACATCAATAGTCTACAGACCTGCTGTATCGGGGTTGAATTCGACTTCAGTGTATTTTTGTGCCGAGTAACGAGAAAGCATGACAATAGAACACTTAGAAGTAGTGTAAAAAAGAAATTAGGTAGGCTGTGTCATCGCGTGGTAGGTACTGACAAACATCAATAATCATAAGCTTTGTTTGTGGAATAGCTAACAGACGATACCAATGTCGTCTAATTTTCGTTATGAACCCTGTGGAGATAATTATCTCCATTCATGTTTGTCAGTACCTACCACGCGATTCAAGGTACAAAATCGTATTCACGTCAAAACTTGAGGTCGTGTCTATGTGACACAACCTACCTCAATTTTTTTTACACTACTTATAAGTGTTCTATGTGTCATGCATTCGTTACCCGGCACATAAATACACGGTAGTCCAATTCATCCGCTATATTATAGCGGAAAACATTTCATTACGAATCAGAGCAGTGAGCCTGGTGCCCAGACGGGAAGAGATATTAATACCGGAGTGATATTGTTTGATTTTTGCTCATTACAATGAGAATATTGCGATACCGTTGCTTTTGACTAGCGTTTGGTACTTCCTACAGATATGATCGTTGAAATAATTTCATCACGCGACTTTTTTGCGCATGCACCCAGTATTCGTCAGATGATTTAATTGCATGAAGCTGAAGACGGCCCAGATAAGGCGCATGGGTATGTTTTTGATTGCGAAGGTTGAGGGAGAAAACGAAAGATCTCGTCAGAGGCGGAAACCTGAAAAACAAGTCTAAATGCTGAAACACACTACTATGACGTGACATCACGTCACGTCAGGTGGCGCGGGATCATATCAGACATTATACGGTGTGCCCACTGGTTTGATGTTTTAAGAGATGCCTTGAGACCGCAACACACTACGATAACGAATTTCTTATTAGTGGAAATTCTGTGACGTACAAATTATGTGACGTGGAATTCAAACGTCACAGAATTTTCACGAATTCGAATTTACCACGTCTCTGGCATGACGTGAGATCACGTCACGTCAGTGTAGTGTGTTTCAACCTTCACGCAATCAGTCGAAGTAGTGTTGGTCGTGATATTTACTACTGTACTATCGTTTTGAGAACTTATAACTTTTGACATTTTGAAAAATAGTTTGTTTTTTTTCAACACCCCATATGGATGTGGACGTTTTGGATGACCTTGATGAGGAAGAAATTACTGCATTAATCGTTGCAGTAAAGTGTTTGAGAAGAATGTACATGCATCCCATACAGGGTCGCCTATACCATATATGGAGCCCAGTGCGAAAATAACAGCTGGGCCCTCCTCAGCCCCAATTATTTTCTTGTGTGAGAGAGAAGAATCGAAAATTCAGAAAATGAAAATCATGAAAATTCGAAATAAATACAAGGAGAAGAATTTGTTTTTAGAACTGGTGAAAATATAGAATAATAGAAATATATAGTGAAACCTCGCTACAACGTTACTCGATACAACGATATATTTTCAAGTCTTGCTCAGAAATTCCCATACTCGAATGTTAAACTGCTGCCTCTCGATATAACGATAATCCCTCTACAGTGATATTTTTCTTAGGTCCGCAGAATATAGTTATATCGAGGTTTCACTGTAATTCCAGTACTGGTGGAAAGTGAGAATTTCAGAAGTGATGGGAAAATTCATAAATTATTTAAAAAACAGTTCCAGACCTTGTGGATTCGGAACTATTTCTTTCTAAATGAAAATGCAGATTTCCAGAATTTATGAAAGAAATTATTGTTACTGTAAATGCACCCCCTCCCCCCGAAAACACAGAGTCCGGTGCGACCGCACCTGTCCAACACCCTTCAGAACGACTCTGATTCCCATAAATGCAGATCGACAGCTGTCTGGTGACCCAACACCTTCTACAGCAGAAAGCCTCCGCGCGAAGCTTTGACATCACTGAAGTCGTCCATTTCACCTGTAGCCATTGGATAAAGCAGGCAAACGTATGCGAAATCTATACTTCTTTTTTGCAGTATATTCAATGGTTAGGTGAAATGGACGATTTCAGTGTCGCCACGAGCTTCGCACGGAGGCTTTTTGCTATAGACTGTGATGGTAGGAGTGATACAGCTGAGAATTTGACCGAACGTGTTCGCGATAAGTTCCTATCATCGTCGAAACGTAAATAAAATTTAAAAAAAAAACACGAAAAAAAAACCAAAAGGAATCAAAACACAAAAACAAAATTGATCAAAACAACGAGAAAAACAAATATGGCGTCTTCACATGCCAACACACACTACTACACCAAACACCAACTCTGGCCATATCGCTATATTGCAATTTACTGCCATTAGTGAGATGGGTTGGAAGTGAAGGCGCTGTCTATCGGTGGTCGCCTCGAGTTCGCTAGGGAAAATATCTCTTATCTATATCCTCCCTTGGGTTCGAAGCCGAGACCTAGACAACAACCTTCACGATGGCAGACGACCATCTTACCACCATGCCACTCGGGCACCAACACACGACTGACGAAAATCGGAAAGGTCTGATTTTTTTTTTGCGACATACAATAATGCGTGTTACGTCGGATTTCATGAACCGTCACATTCACACGTCGCGTCAGCACAGTGTGAACGTACCAACAGAAGACTCGCGGGTGGAATTCATATCGCACACATTTCTACGTGGTCCCACGTCACGTCAGAGTAGTGTGCACGGATTTCTGCGTGTTACGTCCGATTAAATCATCGCAGACTTTACCACGTCACGTCAGCACAGTGTGAACGTACCTACAGAAGACTCATTGGTGTAACTTTATATCACACGCATTAACGTGTGGTAACACGTCGCATCAGCGCATAGTGTGTTTCAGCCTTAAGTTGCATGGAAGGGTGAGAAGGAGAAGATAAAAAAGTGGAAAAAAGAGTTTCCAAAACTCAGACTAGTCTACTTTGAGGAAAAATTCCAGGCTTTAAAAAAAGACGTATCCACACGTAAAAAAACTTGAAATGTATCTGCCGCTTACGAGCTATAACCCATCTCGGTATCTGTAATACTTTTTGAATTATATTACTTCAAAATGTCCAATAATTATTTTTGAATCGCCCTGTATTTGAAAATTTATGGAACACTACACATAAAATGTTTTTTGTGCACGAATTAATTATTACAGTTTCATTACTATTTTCTAACTTGATGTATTTCCATTGCAACTGCTTAAAAATGAGTGTAATATAATTTTTTTCATTTTTTTCCTAATAGAAATCCTCTTTTAAGAAGTTAATTTTTTGTCAAACTTCCGAAAAAACGATGTCCCAATATAACGTCCATCTTGGAACGGAAGGGGGGAGGAGTTTGTCATAACTATCGCCGACTGTAAAAACATTTCGATTTTCCTATTTTGCCTCAATTATGTTGTTAACACAGCTCACCTTCCGTAAAATACTTCTGACATCCTAATTAGTTTTAGAACCAAACGGAAGAATTTTAATTCGGACAATCTTTTGGGTATCTCCGTACCAAAAGATATAACCGTTGATATTTGAATCACCTTACCAATTAATTTACATATCCGTACGTATAAATATGAGTGAGACAAGCATTCGGGACATGCAAAGCGTTTAAACACGTGTAACGCAACTGAAACACTAGCTCTGTGTAATTCATTCAAGCTAACTAGTTACACCTTATACACATTTAGTTTATGAAGGGCCGTGTGTTCATTTAGCGCCAGATTGTCCCTTTGACACGTAATTAAACTTTACTACATGTGTGTGTTTTGTAACGCATTTGAACATTGAGACGTGTTTATACACCAACGTTACGTTGTTCGAAATACGTTCTTCGATGTGTCCGTTGATAACCTGAATCGAAGTTTATTTGAGGATTAATATTTGCATTTAAGAAAGTCTTTGTATTTGATGCATTTTCAGCAAACGTCGCGGAACTTGAACATGAAGTCAAGATTTAGAAGACGAACGTAATTGCTTTCCGTATTTTCCATGAAACAAAAAAAAAATTGTAGCTATAAACGGCAAAAAATATACTGCCTTTCCAAATAATGCTGCAAATACTGTCGACATTGCAATAAGCATATCATGTGTTACAAAATTATTTTATATATCATCATCACGCGGGTGCGTGCGAGATACGTGTTAAATGACGAAATGAGACGTGTTGATGCATTGTAGTTAGGGCGATGGCCGCTATGCGGTCGTATGAGCATGAGCATTGTGCTGGACGTTCATTGTGAGGTTCTAAGATGGAACCCCGTTGACGAAGTGGTGGTCGGTTGAAGTTGGTTTTCTGCGGTTTTACTTACAGCTCAATAGATTATAGATACTCAATATTGTTATAGAGTATTAATTATTAGTTTTGTTTTTCTTTCGTGATATATACTTTTATATTGGGTTGCTGTATTTTGGTTTATATTTGACATCCATATTTTTATGGGCCGCCTCGTTGGGCAATTTACCTGTTGTGGTCTCTGTGTTTGCATTTTCAACTTCGAGGCGCAAGTGCGAGTCGGGCTCCCACCTGAAAAAAATCTCCCCTCAAAGAACAGGCAGACCTTCTACATAATACTTACATAATGTGAAAAACACAGTTGGCAGCACAAGCAAGAACACGAAACAATTCTAACGCTACATAAATACGTTTGGATCATGCATATACATACTCTCAGATACACATATTCCGACATGTTACATGTTCCGACGTTCATTAGAAATTCCATTGAGGAATGTGTACGAGGTACATGTGAGGACGAGTAGTAGTAGCGTCTGTTATTCCGATGCTGCGTCGGATGCACACTTTTCGAGTCTGGACGACCCACAGCGAAGACGAAACCGATCGCGAAATCTTCAGTAGTCTTGCGAGCATGAAGCGGATCGTGAAATATTCAGAACAACTGATCGCGAAATCTTGGGTCGGGCTGACTCCCACGAAGACGAAACCTTCCCGCAATCGTCGAACCTCCGAGCCTGGGTAGTTCACATGAACCAGCACGATTTGAAGGCGAAACTCGAATCAGCACGATTCGCTAACGAACTCGAATCAAGGCGATTCGCCATCACATCCAAATCCGACGAATTCAAATTGATCCCGGGTGCCCCCCGATTTTTTCTGTGGGCTCTTCAGCGAAAAAAACACGCACCATTCATTTTCTAAACATTTATTAAGCCCACAAAAAATACAAGACGATCACAGACAACAGAAAACGTGGCCTTTCAGGCCAAATTCTCCCGGCAAACTCACTGTTACCAAAACTAATCTCTCTTCATCTTCCTAAAATCTTCCTTCATCTTCAATTCTATTTATTCCCCTGCTAGTCGCAGTGCCATCTACCGATTAGGAAACATATAAAATCCTACATATATGCGCAAAAAACTAAAAAACCTACATATATACGCATGATAAAACACAGTATTACACAATGCCCATAAAAAATACTTATGGTTGTCTTTTTTTTTAATTCTAAGTATGGATAGCTTCTCGATTTACCCCAAAATGTTTATCGTATTTCTTTTTTAAATGTGTCAATTATGTTAGAATTTACTACCCCCGGGGGTAAGCTATTCCATTTATTGACAACCCTATTAGAAAAAATTCTCTGCGACACACCATAATCTAGAATTGTCCCTTACCAATCGATGCTGGTGTCTCCTTGCCAGAACATTCGATTGACGCCGTATTAGTTAATCATGTTCTATCCTACCCATCACGTTGAAAATTTGAACACTTCGATCATATCCCCCGACACTTGTGTTCTTCCAATGTGAACATATTCAAAAAAAATTTTTGCAATCCTTGGTAGTTTTTTTGTGGGTACACTTAGAAATAATTATGCATTGGGTAATCATGCTCGTTTCATAAATGTGTATCGTATTTTCAGTTTTGTTTCTAGACTGGCATGTTGGCGTATAAATACCAGCATTATCTTGGAAGTCAGTTATTCAGACCACAGCAATGCCTACCTTTAAAACAGTTTAAATACAAGTAGATGTGATGAAATAAACCAAAGGCAAACTGCAGATAACTTGAAAGTGCATGGAAGTATTATCAAAAACCAAAGTTAAAAATGCCTTTTCTATCAAATCAGGTCATTCCAAGATTTTAGTGCCGAGGAAGAACTAGAATCTGCTGGTCACGTTCGCAAAATATGTGATTATTGATTCCTAATAATGAAGCCTCAAACCCCGGTTATTTTTCGGTAAAATTTCGGTAAGGCATTAGATTTATGTAGAAATGTTTGTTTTCTCCACTTGTTAATACTAGATTCCTTGACAAATACTGGTTATAATTTATTTTTCTTTTGTAGATGATGATTAGAAGAAAGAAAATTCATCATTTTCCGGGGTATCGAGTCCCCGTGGGGGCAGAGATGAGTTTTCTTCCTTGAATCAATACAAGTTGAAACATAAGTTTTTATGGAAAATTGGAGTTTTATTACGAGCCCAGGTTCAAAAAATACCTTAGCTACCCATTTAATGCTTTAAGATAGAAAAATAGCTGAAATGGGTCAAAATTACACAGGAACATACAATGGTAACATTTACCCAAAAAAAGCGTTTTGCTTTCGTCGGCTTAAGTTAAAGAAATCCATTTTTTTGTTTACTTAATACAAAATAGCATATCAATATATAAAAGAGGTTGCCAGAACTTGAAAGTAATAGTAAAAATGTAGGTACACAACTGAATTTTTGAGATTTTTTAAAAAGGTAGCCCGCGTGTGTTTATGGTACTTCTATCGTACTTGGTAGAACTTATCTCACCAAAAAAATACTGTATACGTCGCTCTAAGTGAAAATTCTGAATACACAGACAGCTATAGCGTGTGTTGTTATAAGAATAATGCAGTTCACATTCCTCAAAGAAAATGCCAGTAGGCGTAGCGAGAAATATCTCTTCGGAGGTAGAATCGGATTATTTGCCCTCGCGATGAGATTTTCCTGCGAGTCATAGAAAGAGATGATATAGAAAGGGAGTTCCGACCAAGTCTTAATTGATGAATTTCCTGCGTCCGTGACTTGGCTGTAGACGAGGATGAGAGTTTTCCAGAAATCATCCCAATGTGTTGTTTGCTGCACCACTGGTAACGAAATTAGATCTAGCCGCAGCCTTGTGCCATTTTTATGCTTGCGAACATTCAGCCGAGGTATGGTTATATAAGTTGTTCTTTGACGTTGTTGGTTTTCCATAAATACAGTTTGAGCCACTCAATGTTATTCTGGGGGTTTCTTGTACTTTTATGACCTAAAAACCGTGAAAATATTACCTAAAAATTCAAAAGCATGGCCTTGTAATTTTTTCTCATTATTTCATCTCTTCTTTTTAAGTTATTTCTTCTTACAACTGATCTTTTTAAATAAAAAATTATCTCACCGGATTCAAATGAAAAAATTACCTTATGAACAATAGCTAAATTAATCTCAGAATTAATTAATTTGGTCAGTAATTATTCAAAAACGTATCAGAATCAGTGAAAGTATTTCAGAGTTAATATAAATTTATAATTAATAAAAGAAGTAATTTCAGAACAAATAAAAGTTTTCAGTTACTTTTGTCTCTGTTAGAATACCATTGGTCCTTTGTATTAAGACAATCAGCTTCAACCGGTTTCTCGCGAGCACCATTGTGCTCCATGCGGCACCAAGAGTGCTCAATGGTTATGCCCGATTTCATGCTCGCGAGCACTTGATCAACGATTCAATTGCACACCCTATAAAAATTGAATTCAAGAATTACAATTAATGCTGGTTTCAGGCATACGTATGTGAACTTTGCCATAATGGTGTTTTTTTCGTTTGTTGGTAAACCTAGGCAGTGCTCGCGAATGAAGAAAGTTTGAAGACCCCTGTATTAAGACGACTAGAAATTACATGGGTTAGTGACTCGCGGTCTCTGTGGGAAGTTTCAATTTGACCCGCCGAGTTTCAATGGTTGAATAACTCTGATTCAGAGCCTCTTCAAATACTAGACCGAATCATCTGCCATCTTTGAGTGAAAGTGTGACGTCGATATTATCACTATAGCCGATGTCAGGGGTTCTTAAACCCCTGACACCGGGCGGGGGTAGTAGCGACCCAAAATCAGTAACGCCATCAACTCCGTTGGTCCATTTTTAATTTAAAAATTCCTATTGACTATTTCTCATTAAAAAAAAAATTAAATTCCCATAGCATCTTGAAAGTTTGGCCTACAGGGCCGTATGTCCAGTCGTGGGTCCAGAGAGGGAGGACTCGGGGTCCCAAATTATCAAAAGCTTTCACTAATTCTGAAATTGTTCTTTTCAGAAATTTGGACTGTTCATTAATTCTCGAATTATTTGACATTAATTTCAAAATTATTTTTAATCAGTTCTGGGATTGTTTTCTATTAATTTTGTAAATATTTGTCATTAATTCTAGAATTATTTCCGTCATTTACTTTCAGTTATTTTTCATTAATTTCAGAATCATTTTACATAAATTTCCGAATTATTTTTTATAAATTTTTAATTCTTTATGATTAAATTTTAGAATTATTTTGATCAGTTATAGAATAATTTCTTATCAGTTCTGGTATCATTTCTCATTAATTATGGAAGTGATTTTTATTAATTCTGGATACAGTCGAATCCCGTTATAACGAACTCCAAGAGATCAGAGAAATCACTTCGTTGTAACGAAATTTCGTTATAAATGAATTTCAGATTGTTTGCATTGTTCCTAAGCATACTTATTTGAGGGATTAGAAAAGTGTTCGTTAAAACGAGATTTTCGCTATAACGGTATTCGTTAAAACGGGATTCGACTGTATTATGTTGAGATTCACATTTTTGTACTGATACATACTTTCCAACATTCCTGTGCATTCTGTAATAACGTGATCATGTCGATTTCCCTCCAAACATACTTGTACATAAAATCATATCTCAAGAGGGGGTCCAAAAATATCTAGGTCCCAACCCGGTCTACCGAAATCCTTAGGACGCTCCACAAAACACGCGATGCATCAAATTAATTTATAACTGGATTGTAAGTGCATTTATGCGACCCATCTCGGAAGCCCTTACCACCTAAGTTAAGTTTGGGTAGCGATCCATAGGTTAAGAACCCCTGTATATCTATCTGGCGCTACCATCATCAGTGGCACATCAGTCCCAAGACTGGTTCGCCCATGGACGCGGTAGCCCAGGTCGATAAGATACTTGCCTAAAATACCAAAGTATTTTTATAGGTGTAGCGAGTTCGATACCCGGTTGGTCCCTGTCAGAAACTTTCCTGACACAGGGGTGCAACAGAAACGGTGACATGACCACAGAAAAAGATTGCTACGCAGGAAGTTGGGGGATTAGCGCACGAACCTCTCGGTGAGTATAAAAAAAAAGGCTGCCGTTCGGAATCTCAGCAATAAATTGTAGGTCCTGGTATAATTAGCCCTCATATGTAGAAAATGACCGTGGTGCGATAAAAATGATAAAATGAACTGGTTCGCCTCCATGTTGAGCAGCTGCACTCATCTCTGTCTTAGGCTTTGATCTTTAGTTCTGGGACATTTAATAGCGTTACGATCCAGGTGACTCTGGGCCTTTTCGTTTCAATCCCGCCTTCCACCAAGTCTCGCTGCAATCCACCGTGCGGAAAACATCCCAACCAGTGTAGGCGTCTGTATTCAATCTCGTACAGAATTTGGCGGTTTTCTCTAACCTGTGTTAATACTTGTGAATTTGACCCTTTTCAATGTCCAGGTTATACCCTCCATGCGCCTCCAGCACCACATTTCGTTTCGCGTCTCTTGTTTATGGTCCAGGTTTCTGTTCCATGCGTTTTGGAAGTTTAATGGGATCTGGCGCTATACGAGTTGAAAATTCGTGTTTTCTCACTTAAAAAAATCGATTCCAAATAGAATCAGACGACTCAGAAGAAAAGATAAAAACGGGTGACTTAAATTTCCAACGCCTCTAATACTTGTACAACCATCAAGAAAACTGCATATTAGATTAATGCATTACAAAATCACACGAATAATCTCACAAACGAGAAAAAAAAAAAAAAAAAAAACCTTCCACAACTTTATACTGTTCGGTATTAGTTTCTCCCTCTCGACCTCATTTTTTTTTCTTGTCCTAGTCTACCTTCTAGGTCGAAATTTAATAAAGGTCGATCTGTTTGGAGCACTCCCAAAAAATGTGTGGCGCCGGGAATCGATCTCATAACAGGAAGACTCAGGAAAGATCCTAAGAGGCTGCGAGAAGAGGTAGAAAGAAATAAAAGAACACGTGATATTTATGAGCCGTAGCCTCCCCCCCCCCTTTTTTTTTTCTTACCAGGCCGTTTATCATGAAAGAAGCAAAGTAAGGAAAAAAGGCAAAGGTAATTAGAAGAGTATTTTCCAAGTACTGTATAAGAAGGGGCTGAACTGACTCTGGAAAGTTTCGCAATAAACAGGCCGATGGTTTCGTTAATTTAAGGAAGGCAACCGCGAAGTGAAAATGAAGAAACTGCCTCGTTGTTGTTCTTTTTTATCTTCTCATCAGTTTTCCCCTTACTTACTTCTTTTTGTTTGCCCTCCAACAACTTTATATCTGTGAAACTTAAAGATTTACTATCTTCCCTCTGCTGAAACGAAACTTAGTAAATGTGAATATCATGGAAAGAGCAGTTTCTCGTCCTGAAATTTTGTGACGCGTTTTTTGATGGACGGTTAATATTTTCTGTTTTCTTGTTATGAAAAACACAGTATCGACCGTGTATTGTCGATTGTTAAGGAGCAATCTTATTCCTTAGGCTAGTGATGGGCAAACTACGCGACGGCTTGCCCAATACTAGGCAGCTCCACTTTTCCCGGCCGGCTGAAACCATGCGCACGCAATGGCTGGGCTGCGTACTGCTGAGATAGAGCCCCACGAGACAGCTTACTGGCCTCGTACGCTGCCTGCAAGCGAATCCGTAGATAGTTGATAAAACTAGAAATCAGACCACGCAGAACCTATCGGGCAAATGGTCAGAAGATCTACAAGTGTCAGGTAACCCAGGATTTACTCCCACTCGTGATCTGCCGTACCGGCTGTTATTACGTGATTTTCACGAGTGCGCAGTGAGCCCCTCACCCATTTGTATAAATTGTATATATTTTTATTTTTTTCCCGTGTTTATTCTACGCAATGGGCGAAAATTTATAACTCACCAAACCAAACGTATATGCTTGAAAAATATGTAAGAATGCGTTTATATGACGTATAAGTCATGAAAAAAATTGTAATTCTTGCTGTTAAAAGTTCAAGCGAACCTCATTGAAAATGAGAGAGAAAAAGGAAAGTTTTATAAAAAAAAGTTGGAACGTCCAAAATTGGAAAACGACCCGTAAAATACAAGTCATATGGCCACACTATACGCACAAGTTTCTGACCCGCGAATGACAGAAATACTGCATATCTGGCCCGTGGACTGAAAAGTCTGCCCACCACTGCTTTAGGCCATGTTCTGTCAAAATGATCTTGTATGTGAAGCAACTGGAGCGGTAGATAGCAGAGGTAGGAGTCACTTACATGTTAACCACTTGTTCACATGAGCTCTACTCATAGATTGGTGCAGAGAGGTGGTGAGATTAAGGCATGGTGGACGCTGAAGCGATACCACAGGTTGTATTGTTTGTAGTATCAGCCCAATGTGAAATGCATTTTAGGACGGATGCACACTGTGTCGATACGATGAGCGATACTGCCTGCAACTCGACACGGATTGGTTGAAAAACCGGAAACTCAGGTTAATAACCCCAATCCGTGCCCGGTTGCGGGTTGTGTCGCTTATCGTATCGGCTCAGTGTGTACCCAGTCTTAACCCTTAACTGGCGTTGTGGAGCCATTTTGACCCCAGCAAGTATTAATGCATTATAAAAATCAACAAAAGAAATTTTCATAAAAGCAATGGGTTTCTCACATGACTTCATTTATCTGTCAATAAGTTCGCACTAAATAGTTTTTCAAATTATTTTAATTATTTCCTCAAAAATGCTCTTTTATTAAGACACACATTCGAAAAGAAATGGAGGGGATACATGACTTTTGAATTTATTTTTAAATCACTTATTAAAAACTGAACAGAAATGATTAGAATATATTCAGAAAATAAAATTTACAAATTAAAATAATATTTACTATATTTTCACACAAGCACCTAATTTAGTCTTATTCTAAGTCGGTAACACAGTACTTGTAAACGACACTATGACATGTTGATCACACAAGTATTACGTACAATTCACTAACAGCACTATCCCCATGCTCGCTCACTTCGGATATCCGGTGTTTCACTATTAATTTGAAACCGTTATCGATAAAACTGGCGCTCTTCCGATATACCATTTCGATCTGAACACTCCGGCAGTCAGACAGAAAAAGACTTGCGCAAGTGGTGTGGTGGTGTTAATTTGACCCCATCGAAACGTTGATCAATGATATAGAGGAAAGAAAACGTAGAATAACATAAATTTGTCAAACAGGGGTGAATAACTAGCTTCAAAGATACTGTAAATAAGATGGTCCAGATGCATTTCTTTCTCAAGGGGTGGCATGATGAAGAATTCGTGGTGATCAAAATCACCTACCACGCCAGTTAAGGATTGAAGCGTGAATTGATTACGATTAGACGCGATTTTAAGGGTTTCACATCTCAAGCATTTTTCTTCTCGCGTGGCCCTCCCTATAAAGCCTAATTTATTGTAAAAATGTATAAAGTTAAGCTTAAATTTGAGTGTAATGTAAAATATGCCATGTAAAATAAAATGTAAATTTTTCACGCGTATATTTTTAAATGTAAATTTTTAGGACATTTTATGTCTAGCCCTTGTGTGGTTCAATAAAGTTCTTAGTCGGGACGACGGTGAGATATTAAGGACACTTTTAGGTGAGTTTTATAGAATTTATTTTTATCACATTGAGGCCAAGAATGAATTGAAAATACCGCAACCCTATAATTTTCAAGTTACGTTACTCAAACAACAACACATGGTAGAAAGGTACAGCGCAAAGACAGAGAGAGAGAGAAAAAACATGTTTCTTTTCTAAATCTATAAAGTATGGGAGAGAGAATGAAAATATATAGTTGAAAATTTATAGTTGTCGCCAAAGAAGCGCGAGAGGCAATGAATTGCCAATTGTTGCCGTTTTTGATCATTTTTGCTGCTTTAACGTTATTGCACACCAACGCTAATTTTTTTAAACATGTTTCGGGTCAAATGAATGTGCTTAAATTTTTTCATAATTTTTTTTTTGAGGACGGCACATTAGTACCCTTTCCTTGTAAGTTGGAAATCTTGACGATTCCTACAAGTGAATAGATTCCCAGAAACTCCTCTCCATCGAAAGCGTGTGTCGTTCGCTCAGCGCAAATGATCGCGTCTTGTGAAGACATTGGGACCACGGTTTAATTCATTTGCGCGGCAGATGGAATAAAATTTTATTGCAGCACTAGCTTTCGTTGGATGTACATACATAAAGAGAGAGAGAGAAGGGAAGGGGGTGAAACCCGTTGAAAATGTCGAGCCGTTAAAATGAATGCAAATTTCTCTGTTTGAATTCTTCGTAGCCTTCCCTTCTTCGCAGTTTTAAGTACATGATAATCCAATGCGTTGCGCGATATGTACCTTCCGCGAGTTTAAAGATGAGAGAGAGAGAGAGAGGAGGAGTCTCAGTTGTGTGCGAGAGACCTTTCGTCATAACGTCATTGCTTTCATCAACGTTTAGGACGACGATTTAATTCATTTAACGCAGCTGCTGGTTCCAACTCAAGGATTGCAGACCGAATTGAGCTCCAAACTATGTTGGGAATTAAGATTTTTACTCGAGTTTTGAGAGCTTGTATTGCATGTAGAGAGCAAGAGAGCCTTTGCAATTTTTTTTTTTCTGAAATGTGTCTTGTACGTGTATAATGACTCATTCCCTGCTGCTATCAACATTGGTAACTATTTATTTATAAAATGCATACATGGTTCTTTTTTCAAGTCTTTTGATGTAGTAACCAGCATTATGTAGAATTTTCAAACATTGTTGATATCGTATATACGCAGTATCCATAAATTCATGAATAGTTCAAAAAATTATAAATATGGAAAAACTGGAACTTTTTAACGAGGTTTTCGAAAAGCTATTCTTGTATAGGGGGGTTTTATGTATAGGGGGGTTTCGCGAATGTTTCGGGTACATAAGGGATTCAAGATGAGTCCACATCCAATCACTACTGAATTCCTTTCATGAAGTGCTCTCTATCAACAAAAATTTGAACTAGTTTTTTCTCTGTAACAAAAACAATCCCACATTGTGAGAATAGCTTCATCGCAAACCACATTCAAATATATCGATTCCTTTAATTCTGATGCATTTTGAATTATTTATGGGGTATCTTTTGTACTTATATACACGCATAGTACAACAGTTAAAATAAACTGCCGTGATGAAGGTTGGCAGCACTTCTTAAAACACATACTAGGCATTCCTCACAAACTTCACGTCAGGTATCATAGTTTCTCAGAGGCACATTTGCGAGCTACATGTGCGGTGTAGTAGCAGTTGAGCATTTTATAGAACAGGCATCTTCAACCCGTTGCTTGTGAGCACCACGGTGCTCCCCTGCAGCACCAAGAGAGCTTGATGCACGTATTTGATTTCATGCCATCGAGCACTTGATCAATGTTCCAATTAAACAACATTGTGCAAATTGCATTCAGAGATTGAAATTATCCTGATTTCATGCATTCGTATGCCAAAAAGTGCCATACGGGTGCTCTTTTTTTGATGACGGGTACAGAGAGTGCTCGCGAATAGAAAAGAGTTAAAGACCACTTTTAGAGTACAGAACGTGTTGAAAATGATGTTGAACACGTCGGATGTCGAAAACGTTGTCGATGGCAGGATGCACACTGGCACGGTACTGCAAGCAATGCAGCATGCAGCTCGACGCCGAATGGTTGAAATAACCTTAAATTCTAGTTTTTAACCAATCCGTGTAGACCTTATTTTCTAGTTTGAACCTTATTTTCTAGACCACGTCTTTGTAGGCAAAGTATCCGCTGATGAACATCTGCAACTGTTCTCAAGCTAACGGCTCCACAAGTGGCTGCTTCCTTTTTAGGAATAGGTTGGAGTTTGAAGGATTACAAAGAATATGGAGAAACGTGGAGCACTGCCTCATAAGTCTAGCGATTGCACAAATGTTCCAGTACTTCCGCTGCATGCTCAACCAACATCCCCTAGCGTCCTTTATCGAAGACTTCCATCCACCCATTTCTCTCTTCTATATAATACGTAATGCAGAAGAAAACCTGTTAGAGTTGGCGACACTGCTGTGCTGGGCGGTAGTGATTACCAGTTTCGAGGAAGCCATTAAATACTTCTAGCGCTGTCCAATATGTTGAGGGGAACGATGAGAGTGGTCTGCTGCCTGAAGAATTTCTGCAACTGAAGTAGTTCAGACTTTCAACGAAGCATTACCAGTGGAAGTTTGAAATCATGTTCTCTTGCAAGCTCAACTCGATTTTCGTCCTCAGTTGTCTACTAATAGTCGAGGAGATCACTTCGCCGCCACTAAAGGTATCTACCGTCGATGTAGATAAAATATTTGGAACTTTTCTTCTTTACAAGGTCTCTATGGTCGTGAAATGTCTACTGATTAATGTTGGAAACTGCTCTGAAGTGGTGTCTCTGGAGAGGTTCCTTGACCTTGGAGATTAGATAGAAGTTAGACGAGCATTAAATCTGGAGAAAATGGCAAAATCTAGGGCACTGCCTTTGAACTATAGTAATTGTAAAAATTCGCCATTTTTTCTTTGCATGTACTCTGATGCAAAGTTTTTACCTATTCCGCTACTGTTCTGTAAACCAATGCATATTAGAGTTCAGATTAGAATTGCAATTGACAATGCAGATTAGAATTGCAATTGACAATGCAGATTAGAATTGCAATTGACAATGCAGATTAGAATTGCAATTGACAATGCAGATTAGAATTGCAATTGACAATGCAGATTAGAATTGCAATTGACAATGCAGATTAGAATTGCAATTGACAATGCAGATTAGAATTGCAATTGACAATGCAGATTAGAATTGCAATTGACAATGCAGATTAGAATTGCAATTGACAATGCAGATTAGAATTGCAATTGACAATGCAGATTAGAATTGCAATTGACAATGCAGATTAGAATTGCAATTGACAATGCAGATTAGAATTGCAAGCCAATTAGTTCTTAGTGGCATTTTTGTGCCGTACGAGTTATGGCGCACGCATTCACTTTCGGTTCGGGTCCGTTATTCCTGCTTCGAAAATGTCATTACTTTACTGCGTCGCTTGTTCACAATAGCTTCTACTAAGGCACTTAGAAAGAAGAGTGGTCTCGTCGTCCATTTTTGAGTAAAACACTGTTTGTCGTTTCAAGTGATGTCGAGGAAATCGTTGAAGAAAAATAAGGATAGGGAAAAGCGATTGGCTATAACGATAATATTAAAGTCACATTTTTGTTCGAAAAAGGAGCACAAAATTAATCTTGCATATCAAGGATCTTTAGTTTATGTTGTTGTCACTGTAAACGTCTAGAGTATCTCTGAAATGGAATGGTTATATGCAATTACAATTGTAGTTCGAAGGGCAATGTCTGACTCCGATGAATGACATCTCTAGACATCGCATGTATACGTATATGTTACGAGTATTAAAACTACAAACCCTACTATTTTCAGTTCCAACTATATCCGACATCACAGTTTGCACAGAGAGACGATGAGCACGAGTCAAATTTATAAATATTTTGATAAAAATTTCGACGAGCATTTCACAGTTTTGCACTTCCTTTCGTCAATGAACTGCATAAACTCCGCCGTTTTCCAAGATTTCGGCAAAGTATCATCGACGTACGACATGACTTTGCGGAAAGTCTTCTCGGTAATACTCTGTTTGCGTCTGGATTCCTGGACGGATCCACCCATTGGCCTCCCATATACGAGATCGCATATGAGCTTGATGATGCATTCGGGGTCTTTGAGTCCACCAGCTCCGTTTTTAGCAATGTGCGCGAATATCTCCGGCCCATACTTCAACAATAATAGATTCTGGAAATCCAGTCGATGGGATGAGTGACTACGTCCAGCCGCAGCGGTTGTGATTATTGTTCTGTTTCCATTGGAGTACTTGTTGTTCATGAAATAGTTCATCAGAGCGGGTAAAACAGATGACAGGATAAGAGACAACGGCAGGGTGAAGGTCAACATCGCCTTCAAGGGATCGTCTACTATCTTCGACAAGAATCCCTTGCCGCTTGTGTTCTTCGGTGTCTCTTGCGGTATCTGCATCATCGCTTTCATCATCATCAGGGTTTCGATGCTATTCTGTCGGTTCCCCTTGACAGAATTCACGACAGGACTGTTGCTCTCGTCACCATTCGAGTCACTGTCGTCGTCATTCATAGGTTCTTGGTACCACCCTTTTTTGCTGTCACCGTTTCCGTAGCCGAACCTTTTCGAATAAGTATCCATGGTGTACGGAGTCAGAATGAATTCTCCCTCATATTCATGTGGTGAATCAACGCCATCTTGCGTGTAGCCAGTCTGGAAAAGAGTGTTGTTTGCAATCTGCAAGCGGTGGCGTAGGTGTTTGTAGTCCGGTTCCGAATTCTGTCTCTGTTCGGCGATGAACGCACATTTCACCACTGCGGAAAAGACGATCACGAGTAACGGGAGTGAGATGAACGCAGCCATGTTCAAGAAGTGAAGTTTGCAATGGACCAACTGTTGACGGTGTGATGTCCTTTGCAGTTACGGCACCCTTCTTATACCGTTTTCGTAGAAAATGGTATCTGGGTCAAATAGCTTTCACGTGCTAAATTGAATGTCAGACGGATCTGATGCAAAGGGAGAAAAAGAAGCCAGCGTCTAGCCAACGCCTTTTTCGAGACACCATTTGCATAAGAATAACAAAAAAAAAAAAAACCCATCACGTGATTATATTCATGTTATACAAAAGTGTGAAGACAACGTATGTGAGAAATTTCGAAAACTCTGTTTAAAGAAAATATAAATACAGTAAAACTAATATTCACCGTCACTGTCCGGATAAGGGCGGTGACGGATAACCGTATAGGGATAACAGAAATCTCTCAATACATATATACAGTAACGTGATTTCTCGGCTTGAGACGAAAATGAAAATGAAATACTTTAAAAGTGAATAATACATACATATTGTATTTAATGTTACACGCACAAAACGATCAATATAAACTTCAATATAAGGCCTGCCCAGGCACTGGCGACATTGAAAATAGCGTCCTTTATGTTGTACCTCTTCCAAAATTTTTTGACAGTCATATCATCATCAGATGAAAGCAATCCTTCGATAGCTTTTCTGTAACGTCGCTTTATATGTTCAATTATAAGAGGAATTGTATTCTCTGGGAAAAGAGGCATGTTATTTTGCCATCATCACTTTTGAGTTCACAAGGGGGGGGTGGTGGTTGTCGGGTCATTGTTCCTAAATAGCAGGGTTGTTTGCGGCAACTACTTTTCGGCCATATGAGCTCTACCTTAAGGCATAAAACGTTGTGGAACCATTCTGCAAAATTTGTTTGTTTCGTGCAAACACTTTTTTGGGCATAATAGTTCAAAGGATATGCGTTCATTCTTAAATTTTTGAAAGCACATGTTTTTTGGATTTACCAATCACAAGCAGGAGTTATCTATGATTGCCGTTCGCATTTGCACAGACCATAACAGAGATCCGATCTTTTTGGACTTTAAAAAAACCTAGGGTCATTTTTCCGTACTTTTTTTAGACGATGATGGATAAGATAAACTAACGGTTAAACGAGCGACGGGTAATCGAAGTGTTAATGTATTTCAGACTTTCAAGTGCTCAAACTGTCTACAACAATAACCTGTCCATATAAATATTTTTTTAGGTCTACACAATAACATTACAGACAGGTTTTACTGTATTCACTTAAAGGTGATGACCTACATTAATAATATTCAGTTAGAAATTCTTTGGAATATGAACTGGGTCACCTATATTCCAAAAGTGACTAACTATCCTTTAGTTAGTCACTTTTGAAAAACTATCCCAAGCACTTAGTAATGATAATGCTAAGAATCAGTGTATTATCCGAAAATTATTATTTTGGAGAGTAATATCACTCCCCTCCAAAACTTTAAGGGTATTTCTATAAAATGAGCTGTATTTTTTTTTTAATCAGTGAGAAATTAGTTATTAAACAAACTAACATACTAACCAAACTAAAATAACTATTAGAAAAACTACCTAAA
Organism: Pholcus phalangioides; assembly: GCF_987345545.1. Classification (NCBI taxonomy): domain Eukaryota; kingdom Metazoa; phylum Arthropoda; class Arachnida; order Araneae; family Pholcidae; genus Pholcus; species Pholcus phalangioides. Next base: position 33,375,841 of record NW_028301615.1, on the reverse strand, counting down.
ATTTGTAGGAATATTTTCCACTCCTTCACGAAATTCGGGGGACTATAATTGAATTTTAATGCGTGAATCACGCGTCGAGATGCGAATTTGTGAGTCAAGCAGTAGAGTACTGTCAAGCAGTGTTATCCAAATAAATAATTAACAAAAAATGAATGATCTTATATCTAACTCATCTTATTATACTTGTCTTTCTGGTGTTCCTGAGCGCTTCCGTTTTTTGGACCATTGCTATTTTATTTATCAATGATTTGTAAAATTACTTTAATTCTGATTGTTTGATACATGTTTTGAAGGTCTCAGAATCGTCCACGTCACGAGTAATACCGAAGGTGCTGAGACTCTATAAAATTGTACCAAACAGCTCAATTCATGGTATAATATCAATAAGTTAATAACCTAAAATATTGCCAAGCGCATATGTTTGTCTTTCAGTAAGAAAAATATTTCTATTTTTTCAGTATAATGAACAAATACTTCAGAGAATGGAGCGCATGAGTGCATGAAAGACTTCGGTGTCACTTCGCACAGGTGTTTTAATTCCAACCAACATATTCATGATATTGTTTCGAAAGCATAAATAAAAAAATACCAGCTTTATAAAAATCCACAAAAGTAATTCTTTTTTCAAAACCCAGAAACATTTCCGCTTCTTTATAACTCTTACGTTAGATCTGTTCTAGAATATTGTCCCATATAATTTGGAATCCTTATTATTCAATCAATAACATTAGGATTGAACGCACGCAAAATTGGCTTTTGCGCTTTGTTTATTTCAGGAAATTTCAAATTTTTGATATTTAGATCCCTAATGAAATATTCAGATTTGCTTTCAACTACGAATTACTCGAAGTACGCCGTCAGAATGCATTGATCACTTTTCTTTTTTCTTTAGGACAATTCTGCACTTCGATTTGGATGCAGCAATCATTTTAAGGCAATTCGGTTTTCACTGTAATAGCATCAATCTTTGAAACCGCAATTTATGTCCCATCATTGTTAAGAAATTCTCCGCTTTTTCGCTTCCGCAGGTGTGAAAGTTGTGTGTGTGTGTGTGTGTGTGTTTTTTGACATGAAAATATACATTTTTTTTCCTCTTTGAAGTGAACCTGGAAATTATGTACGTATATTTTGTTTATTATTATTATTTGTGTATTATTTCTTGCTTATCTGTATCGTAACGTGCGTTCCACTGTAGTTGGGCATATGCCAGATGCCAGTTGCGTGAGATAAATAAATAAATATAGTATATATATATATTTTTAAATGGCTTCTAGGATGATTGTTAGGCCGACCATATTTCCTGGAGTTTTGGATCATAAATACGCGTAATACATCCCCATTGTCATAAAATGACATCCAAATATGAGCAAAGTCACTAATTATCGCTGAATGCGCTAAAAGCCATTATTGACGGGGAATGAAACAACACTAGAGTAAAATGAATTTTACAGGAAACTGTGTTAAACATATTGCTTAAAAAAAATTAGGATCGGTATTTATATTTTGACAATCATTATTTTCATGATATAATTTATCAGTTACGAAAGCAATTTTTTTAAATAAAAATTCAACAATGGGATTTTAGGAAAAAAACGAAACATTTTCATTAAAAAAGTCGTGTTGTCCAAAATTTCGGAAAAACTGGACAATGATATGGAAAAAAAACGTAATGGCCAAATTACGCGTATTGCCCGTTAAAATGCAAGTCACATTATCCTACTAGCTATAATAACCGAGGCTGCCCGGGTATTCTTTAAATACTGGGATGAAAAAAGGGACAAACCATTGTAAAGGCATATGCACGTCGGAAACGAATTGCTTTGGAACCACGGTAACCAAAGTAAATATTCCGAAAGTGGTAGTTGAGGCCCAGGAACCATTGTTGCCAGACAGTTTTTGCCCATTCCGGGCATTTGCCCTACTCTGAGAAACTTTTAAAGTAGCCTATCGTTCAATCTGGGCCCTGTTTGGTATATATGCAAAATTTTTCGACGATCGGTCTAAAATTGTAGATTTGTATAGAGAACACAAAATATTATTACAATATATCCTTATCATAGGTAACAATATTCGAATTATGACATGAATGTCGCTCTCCACTTGTTAATACAAGATATACGGAAGACTGGATGTTGTGAAGATATTTAGTATTTGAGATGTTAATTTTTTAAGGAAGGAAAAAACTCAATCGAGGGACCCGGGTTCGACTCCCGGTAGAGGCAGAGATGAGTTTTTTCCTTCCTTAAAAAATTAACATCTCAAATACTAAATATCTTCACAACATCCAGTCTTCCGTATATCTTGAATATTCGAATTTTTTATAGAATTGGAAGTTCCCTCTACATTAACACCTAAAGAAGTAGTTGTTGTTCAATAAGAATCGACATATTGTAGATACGTTACGGTAAATGCGATAAATTCAGTGATTATACACAATAAATGGGCTATTATGGATAATCACCGAGCAATTTGGTAAATTTGATAAATTTCCCTAAATTGCACCGCTTTTACTTGCGATTATACGTATTATCCAAGCGTCGTTGGCAAATTTAATAAGTACTAATACCCGAGCATCGCGACATTTGTAAACATGATAAATCGTATTATACGACATACAATACATGATAATTCATACATCTATTGTATCATTATATAGGGGTAGGATCGTAAAATTTATCATTATATCGTAGTCCGACTACATTTATCACACATACCAGACACATTTTTTCATATTTATCAAATTCACCAATTACACTAGGGTATTATGAATAATCACAGATAAAGACGATAAATTTCAAGTACTAATCAAATTTACCAAACGATATTTGACTGTTATGCATAATCTCCGGTAAAAGTGATAATGCTTTCAGTATTAATCAAATTTGCCAACGAAGCTTGGGATATTCACCAGTAAGAGTGATAAATTTATCAAACTTATCAAGACGATTGTGAAGTATGCATAACAACCGGTTATTATGTATAATACCTTTTTTATAGCATTCTCTGTCTTTTATTCTGAATGAAAATCCACAACTTTTGATGGAACTTCGTCAAATTTAGAGTGAACCAAAAAAGATCCTGACAATCAAGATATAGGAATTTGCAACTATGTCAGAAAGAAAAAGATGCCGAAAATCCGTCAAAAATAACGGGTTTTTTTTTAATGCAACAATAATGTTAATTCCAAGATTCAACGTTTTTCAACCATCCACACATAGAGGAAACGTTGACGTTCCAAATATATAGGAAATTCCGGGCATTGCCACGCTTTTCTGTAGCTCATCTATAATTTTAAAATTAAAAAAAAAATTATCAAACTTATAGCCTATTACGGGAGGGAAAAAGTACTTACCATATGCTTTTGATTGCAATTACTGCCAAAAAATGCATAAAAATTAGCATGATTTCCAGATTTCTTCATCATTATAACATCGTTACACGCGTCTAATTATTTCATCCTGTCTGTAGTTGATTTTATTTGCACAATGGGAGGGAATAAGGAACGACAAGTAAATTGGAAAAAGATGCTTTTTAGTAATTTTTAAAGGACAAGGAAAATATAAGAGGGTGAAAAAAAAAAAGAATCTTTGATGAGAGAGAAATTTCTTTGGAAAATGAAAGGATTTCTGCGATGGACAGATCATTATATTTCACTACAATTCCACCTTCACTTGCTAATGATTCCTTAACAAAAGAAATGAATGACAAAGCGGGGGGTTCTCCATGAAAATGAACAAAAGAACTCTTTACATAAAGATTTTAAGGAATAATCAGGCAAAAAAATTGACGAGTTATCCTTTTTTTAGTTCTTTTAATTCCTTATGGTTCATTTTTCTTTTTTTTATTTCTCGATGGATTAACAGCAAGGGATGATGGGAAATTAGGAAAAAAAGACGGACCGAGAGATAATTAATCCTTCTATGTGGCCACTCGAGCACAAACGCTGGCAGAAAAGAATGGAATAAATACACGATGTCTGGAGCATTAATACGTACAATTCTTGACTGATGTGAAAAAATGTTCAAATTTCAATATATTTACAATGTCTCCTATTATGCGAAAAGCAATTCCGCGAGATATATTTTCATTAGCCGATGAAAGATTGAGCAGTTATACGGTTAGAGCCAGAGAGGTCTTCGTCAACGTTTTTCTGGTAGCGAGCACTGTCTGCAACCATCATCAAAAGAAGAGCATCCTCCCCCCTACGGCAAGTTTGGCATACCAATGCGGGAAATCAGGATGACTTCAATTCTTGAATGAAACTTGTACAGGGTGTTTAATTGAAGTGCTCGCGAGCAACGGGTTGAAGGTGTCTGAATTAGATTAAAATGTGCATGGGTCACATAGCACTAGAATTTAGCTCGATTTGAAGTCGGCAGAGCATCGAAGTTTGATCTCTAGGACCAGAATGTTCAGTTTAATGGAATTATCAAAGTACGTATTACGGTGAAATGGACCTATTTTTTTGCAAACATGCTTTTGGCCACAAAACGACAATGTGCAGCTGAATCAGCAGAGGTGAATCTCCAAATAGCATTTTTGTTGTTAATATGTAGAAAATGAAAGTATAAAAAAAAGAGAAGCAAAACAGGTTTTCCTTTCTTTCTCACTTTTCCAGCCATCCTATTCCTATGCATGCAATACTATAGTGCAGCGTTTCTCAACCTATAGTCCGCGGTGATGGCATAGGTGGTCCGCGGGCAGACTTGATAATTCAACACTAACTCAATGAAAAATTATTCAGTTGTAATTCATATTATTGATAATCATATGTGTTCAAATCCATATCTTAAAGTTATGCCTTCAAACTAAGGTTCACCATACCTCATCAAGGAAAATGCAGAAAATTGTGATCCCAAGTACGAAATATCACTGATTATAGCCAAACGATGTATTTTAGCTTTAATATTTTTCTCATATTTAATTAAGAAAAATAAGGGGGAGATTCAAATACGATAAAATATGGGACGTCGCCAATCGTCATCAGAAACGTTGCCACAATTCGGCAAAATCCCTAATTGTAGTTAAAATCACTGAAAAATTGAGGACAAAAACGTTGATCCTGACAAATATGTAAGAGGAATGTTTGTATTTCGATCCCTTTCGAACACTTACACTTTATACTGCATAATAAGATAATATAATGTGTATTTTTTTTTCTTTCAGAAAATGTATTTTTCAATTCTAATGCGAACCAAGAAAAATTTTCTTCTTCCGTGAATACCATTAAGATATAGTATTTCGCTGCTAGTGCGATTTCCCGTTTCCCAGAACAGCCCATCTGCGATATATGATTCCATTTTGAGCCCAGTTGCAGTATATGGGCTGATAAATATTAGAACTGTGAAAATGGATCAAAATAATTTCATATTACAGATTTGTATCATGGCCTGACAGAGAAAGCAAAATTATTATTTTGGAGAGTAATATCACTCCTCTCCAAAATTTTAAGGGTATTTCTATAAAATGAGCTGTATTTTTTTTTAATCAGTGAGAAATTAGTTATTAAACAAACTAACATACTAACCAAACTAAAATTATTAGAAGAACTACCTAAAATTTGAAGGAATATTTCCCATTCCACGAGATTCGGGGGAGTAAAATTGAATTTTAATGCGTGAATCACGTGTCCAGCTGCGTATTGGTGAGCACTGTCAAGCAGTGTTATCCATATAAATAATTAAAAAAAAAAAATGAATGATCTTATCTAACTTATCTTATTATCGTCTATGTGCAGCTATCGCACTGATAACATCTTAACTGTAAAATAAATACAAAAGAAATAAAGTAAACTACAAAGGAAAAAATTCGCAAAAACCGTTCCCAGAAGCTCTCTAACTGAATTTTGCAAATCACATGGGGTTTCACGTACCCCGAATTTCCATTTGCCTTAGTGCAGTGTTTCTTAACCTTTTTCAGCTCATAGCCCCCCTTTGGATCACATTTTTTCTAGTGGCCCCCCTGTCCTATCAAGGGCCCCCTCCACCCTCATCCAAGAGTGAAATACTTTCTATTTTTTATTATGAATGAAATGTTAATAAATCAAGTCAATCTCTAGAATTCTGGCTAGGCACGGATTCAAATGATGGATTACCATCTCTCCCAGGAGTCAAATTATATGGTAAAAAAAGGGTCTGTGTAAAATACGAGACGATCCAAAGAACATGCACGATAAATCAACCCTCCCAACACATCAACTGTTCAACTGTTGCTCTTTTGGCCCTTCATACTTAGCTGGTACTAGATCTGGTACTATGATTTTCACATGTAAGCTGTTACTTAACAGCATGCATATGAAAATCATAGTACCAGATCCCATATAGTGCAGTCCCCCATTATAGACATGAAGACCCGGGTCATGCCCACATAGACCCAAGGGTTAAGATGCCCCTGGTTCTATGGACGGATCTGATGAATTCTGAAAGAAGTAATATTTTTCAACCATGTTTCACTTTTAAAGCTTTTCTCTTCACAGCTCTCTATGACTCCCTTCACCACCTGTCGTGGATCACCTTTCTTCTGATTTCCTCCCGTGGCCCCCCTGGAATATCCCAGGACCGCAAGGGGGCCATATGGCCCCAGGTTGAGAACCACTGCCTTTTTGTACCTTTTATAAAGAACGCTTTTCGAAAAAGTGATAGGAACTTAAATATTGAATTAATCTGTTCGTTTTTTTTTTCATTATAGGGTGTATGAAAGCTGTTATGTTTCATATTATATATTGAAAAATTAATACTTACCGAGAAATATTTCCTTATGGCTCACACACGAGCTGGGTCTGAGATAAATCCCCTCGATCATTGATTGAAATAATTTTTAACGTTACGTACAATGAAATCTAATTTACGAAGGGATTATAACTTTTCCTTGGATGCAGCTGCGGGGAAATCTCATTATTGCTATGCTCTTAAAAATGCAATCATTGACTAATATCTTCAGTAGCGTATATAAAAGAATGCCATCGATTCTTAGAATCGCCCGAAAATCAAACGAGAGAGTCTTACCTATAGAGAGAGAACGTATTGCTTCGGTTCTCGATCTCAACGAGAACATTTTATAAGCAAGTTCAATTATTATATCGATGTTGATAACGGAAAATTTCCGAGATTGGATGGAAATTAAGGGTTGGGCATAAAATAAGTTGGCCCGTCTAAGAGAATTTTCCAGCTACAACCAATAATCCGATCAATTTTGAAAACCCTCTACCACAAACTATTGCAAAGACTACACTCAAACAATTAGCAATTAATAAACATAGTTCGTAAGTTAGAGGGTGTCTTTACAACAGAAAACTGAGTATGAAATAAGAAACCCTTTTTTTGTCTTCCAGTATGAGTTTGACGTTGGTATCTTATATTAATGGATATGCTAAAAAATTAAAAATTTACGATATTTGGATATACAATCAACTGTATAATCAACCGCTGCCGTAGGTGATCATAATGTAAACTAAAAAAAAACCATTTAGACATTAATTAAATATCATGAATTATATTATTAAATATATTACCATTAAATTATCATTAATTATATTATTAATTATATTGCCATTAAATTATATATCATTAAATATCATTAAATATTTTTTTAACATGCAAGCAGGATGTTTTTTAGTACTTTTAAATATTGTAATTGTTCCACTGCATCTTCGAGGTATCCTTACACCCGAAAACCCTATGGATTTCGGTTATAATAGTAAATGGAGCACTATATGGATTTCTGTTTGGAGGAGGCCAAACAGTTGAAAACATACCAATCAGTCGGTCATTCTCGAAATGATGTTAAAAAATAACTCCTGTAATAGGTAGGAGGATAGACATTTCCAATACAGGTCATTCTGCGTTAAAAATGGTGGAGAGCCAAGACGCCGTCTTCATAAATGTACCCACAAGTACTGCATGATATGAAACCATAGTTGGAAAACGTGACTGAGGATTACCATGTGTATCAAGAAAAGAGTTTAATGATATCGGAGGATGTCAAAAACCATTTATTGCATGCCTTGCTGATAATGATGTTCTCTCATTATTTTATATCTGCAGTCATATTTACGCATCATCGCCTTCTGTAAGATGCTGGACATCAGTGTCAACAGTGTTTTCATTTACTGATTATATGAGTAGAATGGAATCTCTCTCTCTCTCTCTGTAGTGATGGAAATGGTACCCCTCTAACGATCCTTGAAATTGCGGAAGAGATTAACGGCGACGTAGTAATGAATATTGAAGGGCAACCAGGTTATTTTCAGTCTCCCATTGTTGAGATAAATCGTAGCAGCAATGTAAGAACATGCATTAAAATACAGATGAATGAATAAGTTACTAAACTATACCAAACAAGCCACTATCCATTTGCAGAACTTTATTGTCACAGTCTTCTCAAAGATCTGCGATGGAAATTCCTTAAAGTTCCTGCTATTCACGATTTCACGATCGTATCGCAAACTATTCGTTGTTTATTCATGGCCATCATTTGGAGTTCAGCTTTGTCTTGATCAATTCACGTACACGGCACTACATACGATAAACGTTTTGGATGGCTATAGCTCTCCTTTGAACATACTGTGGATCGCTGCAATCTCTCATTTTCTCAATCACTGTAGAACTACTTTTTTTTTCAGACAACATATCGTCGAAAAGTACAAACGTGGATAAGAACTCACTCCAGACTAGCATAAAGCGCTCTCTACCTAGCAATTTTGTAACATTCAACAACTACTATAAACCGGACCCGCACCTCTAAAACATTCCTCTGCGAAATTTCTCACGAATTGGCACATGCCGAAACGTGTTGTATGCGTATGTATATGGGTGGCTGTAGCGTATTTATTATGTCTAAGTAGTGCTTGTTTCGTTTTCTTCTTCTCTGTGGCTGCCATCTGTCTACCATATTTTGAAGTGGAGGTGATTAATTCTTGAATTTTTCATGTTGTGTAAGTATCGGGTTAAAGGTCTGACTGTTCTCTTCGCGTAGAGACTTTTTGAAACGGGAGACCGGCTCAACTTCAGCCGACCACCACTGTGCCATCAATGGAGTTGGAACCTGGACTCTCGGAATGAGAGCCCAGCAAGATGCTCCCTTAACCGCACAGTGGCTAACTACTTGACTGCGCACTCATCGAGCATCATGACTTGTGAACTGTACGCATTTTGGTGTCGATACATGGTCGAAACTACAGAAAGCTCTGAGCTAGCTGAATCTCTCTTACGCCCGAGTGGCGCAGTAGTAAGATGCTCGTCTACCACCATGAAAGCTACCGTCAGTCCTGTGCGTTCGATCATGGAGGAAGAAGATGGAAAACATTTCCGAATCCATTTTGTAAGAAAAGGTTCCCAAGGGAAAGTATTTGAGAAGTTTTGAGAGAGTAAAAACTACCACTGATTTTACTCATTTAAATATCACAAAAATATAAAAAAAATTCTGGCGGAATTATTATTGGCCACGCTAAAAAAAGTACTTTAATAGTACTTTAAAAGTAAATTAATAGTTTGAACGCCAATAGAAGCCAAGAATAAATATAAAATGACCGCAACCCTAGACTGATATCATTCACAAACAACACGTGATCAGGTACACCACAAACAAAAAAAGAGGGAAAGAAAGAAATAACTAGCTTCTATTCAAAACAGATAAGCTGGAGGAAAGAGTTAAAAGAAGTTTTTTATAGATATCGCCAAGAAGCGCAAGAGGCAATGAGTATCCAACTGTTTTGCCATTTTAAATAATTTTTTGTGGCTTTAATAACTTCCCTCCGCCGCTAAGTTTTCTTTATTTTTGTGTGTTTCTAGGAGAGACGAATGTACTTGATTTTTTTTCATAACTTTTTGAGGACGACACCTTGGGACCATTTCGTCGTTTGTTATCGAAGTTCAGAGATTACATTTTTCTGAAAATATTTTTCTAATCATAATTTTCCACTCAAATACTTATATACACTTATATATTACGAAGACTTATATATTATGATATACAATAGGTAACTTTGCTACAACGATACTCGTTATAACGATAAATCCCTCTACGACGATATTTTTATTTTCAAATGTTGTTTGGAATTGCCAAGAGTGTAATATTAACACTTCTCGATACAACGATATCCTCTACTATGGTAAATCCCGCTATAAGGATAATTTTTTAAGAAATTTTTTGAAAACCACTCTGCATTTGTTTTATGTTTCGCTCAAAATCGTCTTGAATTTGATTTCCGTCACTTCTTAACTTAGTCACTCGTTTTCATTGTTCCAAGAGAATCAGAAAACATCGGTGTTTTACACGACGTGATCACTGAAAATGTTGATGAAGCTGTTGGCATTACCACTTTCTACGTAAGGCGCAAAAGGTGCAATGCATCTGAATGAACTGCATTAACCATTTAACTGACTAATTACAGTTTCTCGAGACGGATGAATACTTTAAAGCCCGTTTTCTGATGGCACTAACAACGCGCATATTTAGAAAAGATGTCAACAACACCATATCGTTACCTCTATATCTCTATATCACGATATTCCCTCTACAGCGATATTGTTCTTTAACTCGCAGAATATCGTTACATCGAGGTTTCACTGTAATATAACTCAGAAAACATATTACGGTCATTGTTGACCCGAATTGTTTCTGAGTTCTGTACAGGGTAGTTGGTTTCATTACTCAAATGATGTCACGCCAAATTTTATATTAACATCAAAGACCTCGTTTGCTTCTCGGGATGATGACGGATCCTCGGAAAATTGATGACGTATCAGTAATGCTTACTTCATTTATTCGGTGTCTTCTTTTCTTTGGGGATAGCAAACTTATCCTTGAGCTTAAAATAGCATCAGCGCATTGTGCTTTCTTTTTCTCTTTCCTCTTATTTTCTCCTTGGAATCGAAGATCCATGGACGAGAGGAGACAGATAGACCAAAGGCAAAGAAAGTCAACTTTCTCCTCCTCTTCGAAGAAAATCGAAAAAATTTAAGAGAAAAGAAAGGAATAAGGCAGGTTGTGGGGGCGAAGTGGGGGGGGGGGCTGTTGTCGGTGGCGGCAAAAGGGATGACCTAGAAGACGATGGTGGCTGGGGGCATGAGAACGCGTGTGAGGAGAGAAGGATGGCTTCCAGAGGCTCTTTTTGCTATTGATGCGACCTGGAAAATGCAGCCGCGACTGAACGGCGTCATGGTTGCAATCGATCCACTTAAAGTCACCTTCCACTGTCATTATTGTAATTCGTCTTCCAGACCATGACATATTATGGCTTCAGAAATCCTTGGAGCTAGTGCTGGAAAGAGAGAGTGAGTGAGTGAGTTCGACTTTGTCGAGTGAACGAGATGAGGAACCCGGGAGAGTGTAGAGGCCAAGGAGAGAGTGAGCGCTTTTCTTCTCGCACCAGCGACTTCCGTAATAATTCTGGAAAAGCCTGTTTATTAAAACTCACCGTTGTTGGATGGACCTTAAAAGTCATATGAGAAAATGTGAGAGCAAGAGGGAGTGATAGAAAGAGCAAAGCACATGCATGATATACAACAGGACTCATCCGAGAAGGCTTTGTGCATTAAGTTCCATGCATGGATAGTCCTCCTTGGTCCTCCGTTAGGACAAACACAGTGATGAAGCAAATACTAATACTTTATTGTGTCGAGGAAGTATTCTATTTTTCCCCGATGTATAATACTTTACAAGGATCTCCGGATTTGTTCTCAAAACTTCTTTATAAGCTGTAGAAATCTCGGCATTCCCGACTCGACTCTCGAATTGCTTCTATAGATCCTGACAATGCTGCTCCGTGGAGGAAGAAGTCGTCGCTCCAATAAAATTAGGCAATGTCAAACTTATTGTGACGACTAATGAATGAGAAAATAATTTACATGCTCATATAAAACATGACTTGCATGTAGATTTCCAAAAGTCGATCAGTCTTTTTTCCTGATACGGTCGAGTATAGCCGATTGCTGTTATTGGGGTGGTATATTGGTCAACAGCGGAAAGTTGCCAGACGTTTTATATGTTATAGTCCAGTAAATAGGTGGATCTGAGCTGCTATGGATGTTTTTCTGCTGCATGGGATGGAGTGAAGATGTTTCATTCATATAGATTGCAGCGGAAAAGGGGAGAGGGGTAAACATTTGGCTCGACATTGGCATTGACAATTATGTCCATCTACATATTGACCTCAAAATTCAATTTCTTTTCTTCCTTCTTTCCCAACCCCCTTCTTTATTTTTCTGTGCTACACCTGATCATGTATTGTTTGAATGATGTCCCTCTAGGGTTGCCGGATTTTTAAATACATTCTAGGCCTCTATTAGCGTTCAAAATATTAATATTAGGAAAAACAGTGAGTGACCCATAATTCCACGGATTTTTTCATACTTCTTTCATATTTAGATGGGTAGAAGAATCAGTGATAATTTTCTCGAAACATTTTTGAAGACGTCACCTCGCGACCATTTCCCTGTCAGTCGTATTTGGAATTATATAGCGGAAGTTCTACGCCAGTTTCCTGCCTTTCGACCACATAGCTCCATGGAATGATTCTACGTCGAATATAAATAACTGAAGATTCGAGCGAATTCGGATTTCCTATTGGTTAAAATTGAGACATATTAGATCATTTACATGAACGGGGAAACATGTGGTATCAACGTGTGAACGCTATCTATCGGTGACAGTCTCAGGAGTTCGTGAAGTGGGATCGTTTGAGTATGGCCGACACTCGTTCCAAGTGGAAGTTGGTTGGTTTTCCAGTCATCAATCGTTAAAGGATCACGTTGAGCAAGAAATTTTGGCTTTGGGATACGGATCCATGGTAGGTTTAATACAGAGGAAAAAATGATCCATTGTCGAACTTTGGTGTGAAACTTCCAGACCCTGACGCCACATGGTGCCAAAAATATAAAAAAAATTAAAAATACAGTTCATGCAGTTTTTAAAAAATATTTTCTTCACCTTTTAGTTGCATATGCTATAGCCGATATCCTCTTCGAAAAAAAAACTCGCCAATGCGAGAAACAAATCTACATGCAACTTATATTGAGAAAAACATCTTTTAATATCACTTTAGATATTGAGATAGGTACTAGTATCTGAACACATGTTATGCACATGAAAGACCCACTTCCCCTGAGGTAAAAAACATTGTTGTAAATTGTTGATGTACTGAAATGTCAATACAGTAGGTCTACTCCCAGAGAGTAAACTTTCATGCAGGTCTAAACTTTCATTAACACTAGAAGGGTCAGACTATACGGTATAACCTATAAGGGCCACCGGTAGTCATTTGACTGCTGCTTCTATTTAGAGTAGTTTATTTAATCACTCTAAATTTTCCGAATAAAAGTAACATGATTTCCTTATTATTAATGTTATAAGTTAAAAGCTGTGGTGGTCGAGTGGTCATAATGACGGACTCGCATCGCGAGGATCCGGATTCGAACCCCACCGTCGCCATAGTGGTGGTTGACCGAAGTTGGTTTCCTGTGGTTCCCAACTTCGAGGCGCGAATGCGAGCTGATCTCTCCATTAAAAAGTCTCGCCACAGAGAGCAACAGGCTTACAACGATTAATGATTCAATCATTACACTTCACTCATAGTTAGAAAAACTGGTGGCAGATGGCAGCACTACACATAACAAGCATTACACAGAAACAAACTTTATAGTCAGGTTGCACTACACGTACACGCACATTCCCGCATGTACCGGTTCGTTGGGGGGTTGCATGTGTGGTATAGCAGTAGTAGGTAGGGCCTCCAAAAAAAAATGGCTCGGGGATCCATGATGTTCTTAAGTCAGCCACCTCGTTGGGCAATTTGCCTGTTGTGGCGTTGTATTTGTATTAACATGATTTATGTTTCGAATAAAAATAAAATAGCATGGTTAATTTACTGGTTTTGAAGATATTTGTCCTTTTTCAAGCATGCAGGGTGTCCATAAAATGACTCCCCAACTTAATACAATAAAATATAAAGGGCAGTTGTTGTGGGAAGATTCACCATGAAAAGAAGAAACATAAACATTGTACGAACATCACATCGCACGTACATTGTCCCATTTCGATGACGTGTATTTTTTACATGTGTGCGTATCGCGGTCTTTTCTATTCAGACTATTTAGTTCGCACACGCTATGTATAACATATGATATTATTTCACTACAAATTTGCACTATGGAGGGAAAACTGACGCACTATCAAAATTTCATTCTACAAATTAATTTTCAAAGAGTGCACAAATTTAAAAAAAAATGTTTTTTTGTCTTTCTTTTTTTCATTAGTATTATCTGTGAGGGATTAGTCTCTTAATCACTACATTAGTCTTTTGGGTGGATATACCAGAAAATCATGATCTTCATTGTCACAGTTTGCACCGTAAGTCTCCCCAGCCTTAGATTTATTGCCCCAAATATCATTCAGTACTGATATAATATCATTGTCGTTTAAACCTTTCCGTCTACTAAGAGTCATTTCTACACAGTTTGAATGAACCGCTGTCTCCTAGGATGATTTTTTCAAAGCAGCTATGGCTATAATAGCTAAATAAGATACGGTGTTTTGATTGTGAATACATGAACTTCTGCTGCCCCCGCAAATAGCCCTTTTTAGCTAGCTGCGTAACATGATGCAACAAATATTTCTTTTTTCTTATCTGTATGTTACTAGAGAATACGTGATGTATTGCATGTGCCATCAGCGAATGATAGGGGGATAAACCTGAAGAAGAAAAGCCATACAACGCCTGCCGCAACGAGAAAACGTATGCAGTTAACGTATAGCTGTCAAAATGCTGCTCTTGGCCATTCTATGGGTATAAACGCCGATAACTGTAGAACAAACCCTTCAACGTCTTCGACTTTTAGCAAACAAGCAGAAGTGCAAAAATAATGAACATTCACCGAAAATTGGGTGTGTACGTCAAATACTATCGAAATTATAGCGTTTTCAAAATCAAAAACACTCAAAATGGCTGCTACGACCGTTCCGGTGTTAAAGTCTATATCAAACTTTTTCATATTATTTGACACTTGTACGATACAAAACACATATCATGCACGGCAGTATATATATATTCTCAATTTCACCGAAAATAAAAATCTTTATAATTCACAATTAATGCAACTGGAAAAAAATTAAATGAAAATAATACGATTTTTAAAAAAAAAACTCATTTTCGTAAAAAAAATCGTTCTTTCGCGTTATTTTCATTTGCAATCGTGAAAGAGCTTAAGCGACAGCTTGTTCATATAATTAGCAGCATTTTTTTTTCTCTCGCTAATTAGCTTTCATCCAATCTTTTTTTCAAATTGCTAAACGCAATTAGAGTATTTAAAATCCTGTTTTACGCGATTCAATGTGTATTTATTTTTTCCTTATCATCGATTTTAGATTCAATTTATTTCAATTTTTGAAGAGTAATGGATATATAGGAATTAATGTGCAGTTCTATTACGTAACAAATGGGAAATTATTCGACGATGTTTATGGTGATTAGTAATAACTGCAAAATGTTTCACGTTTGATTATAACTGCTAGGTACATTGATGCAGGGTTGGTTACGCGTTTTACTTGGCTGTCGTTTGGGGCCGTTCAAGTATTACGTACGAAAATTTTTAACCATTTTTGACCCCCCCCCCTCTTGTCAGCAAAATTTCGTCATCAGCTCTGCTCTTCTGAATCCTGACGAATAATGGTGGGATCAGAGACGTACACGGTGGGGAGATAAGGGGGCTCGTGCCCCCCTCCCACGATTAAAAATATATTTTTAATTGAAATTTCGGAAGAAAATACCTTTATATGTTATCATAATGAATTTCTGTTAATTAATTTCAATGTTATTTGAAGGCTATGAAGGCAAAATTTATCTTTATTAAATTCATTACGACCCATCCTCTAAGCCATATAATGATAAATCGCATAAAGGCCCTTGGCCCGTGGACCAAATACGGCCCTGGAGGTTATCTGATGTGGCCTGCCCTCCTCAAACCTAATTTTCTAAAAAAATTAACTAAGCGGCACATCTACAGATCGCTTTAGTGACCCGTGGTACAATTCCAGAACATTTAAACAGCCCGTGGAACATTTTCAGATCACTTAAATGACCCGGGACACAGTTCCAGAACACTTAAACGATCCGTGACACATTTAGAGATCCTTTGAGTGACATGTGACGTAGTTTTAGAGCACTTAAGTAGCCCCCAGTGCGGTTCTACATCACTCAAGTTACCCGCGGCACATTCTCAGATTTTTTAAGTGATCCACGGCATATAATTACGGATCACTTGAATGATGCTTGGCACAGTTCGAGAGCACTTGAGAGGCTCGGGCACAATTCCAGATCACTTGGATCCGCGAAACATTTAGAGATCACTAAAGTGGCTCTGTCGGGCACTTATCAATGGCGGGGAAGAATGTCACTTCAAGTTCCTACAAACTACCAAAAAGTTTTTATTCTTTTTGGCGCACCGAGTAAGATGCTATGAAAAATATTTAATATTTTCATAAAGGGTGGTTGATGACGTAAGCATTATCCAAACCCCCCCCCCATCGATGAAGACGTAATACTTGAACGGCCCCTTTATAAAAATAGGGATTGCGTGAGAGAGACCAGCTTGAATTATTTTATCCCACTACCGGTTTTGCTTCAATGATGTTGAGGTAGAAACTATGACATTTTCATAGAAATTTTGTATTATTTCTAGAAGGATTTTGAGAGCTCTTCACACCTCCAAGTTCTTTTAGCCCGACGTTCCTACCATCTGTGATGAGCGTATATAGATCTTAAAAATTGCAGACAGCACAAAGAAACTAGAAAGACGTATGCTACATGTTACAAGAGACAGAAAACGATACACGTAGATAAGCTTCGCTAAACTTAGCGTCCCAACCCGAGGGTCATACGCCTTAGTCGTTTCAATAGTCCTGCCCAGGACAAGAGGTGTGACACATCTTGCGTTACAATTTAAACTAAGTATTACTTATATATATATACTAGTTCACCTATTACTTAAACCCAGATTGGCCTAAGGTGTATGTTTACAGCCCTAGGGCTCCCCCAAGCAGTACCCCCCCCCTCAACAAAGGATCGACTGAGAGTCACCTCCATGACTGGAGACTTGTTAAAAAACAAAAAGGCATTACAATTTTTACATTGCCACAAAGTATTAGTAACACGTAAATGCTGGGGTTAGTAAATCCTAATTACAGCGAACTATATACAATATGTACACAAGCGTCTGTCCTGCCCGACAGCTACTCACACGTCTCGGTAATTTTTGCTTGCCCTCCGTCTCTCTAACACTTGGATAAAGAAAGACTCATCGGTCAAGAAAGCTTCAAGAAATGCCTTCCAGAAAAATCCAAGTACCCTTAGAGTCTGGCTCTACAACATTGAAAGAAAACCTCAATCCTTCAACAGAATTATTTGCCACATCTCAATTAAGTTCAGACGATCAAGGCATCTTCTACGCAATCACCGATTTTGAAAATATTTGTGAAATATATCATTCATGTCTCCATATATGATTCGTTTTTTTCCTCCAGGATTGTGTTTTCAATCCTTAGTATAACTACACAAACCCATCGAAACTCGTTTGCCGTACATCCTCTGTAATGCATTACTGACCCGATGCGCTAATTCACATTTGCAGGATTTCGGTAAGGAACATGCGTACGTATTTCAGGGGAATTAATGGTCCACTGGGCAACTTAACAGGGAAACTGCCCGCCCCCCATCTTATTCCCACCGAAGCATTAACTGTAGCATTGCCGAACGCTGAATGAACTCCATATACAGCATTTCGGGGACTAATTCGAACACTCCCGCGGGCAGGCATTGAATTGATAATAATTCCACGTTGAACATCTTAACCATATTCCCCGTCTGGACCAAACCATCTACTCTCCCCCAACTCCCTTTTTAGGCGACGGACGGGACACGCGAAAGCAATCCGCTTGTCCCTTTCTAAGCTGAATGCTGAATACGAAATCGCTGGGACCGACCGAAAAGAGAGTGAGAGAGAGAGAGAGGATATTCGGCGGCACAATTTCGGTTGTACATACAAAGCGTTTTACCTCTCAACATCTCCTAGGAGAAATCCTCCGCGCTGTTTGAGGATGCGTGCTCAATGACAGGTAATTAATTGAAGAGGAGAGAGAAGCTGAGACACGCATTATGGCGATACAAATCCGATCTGCCATTTATGCAAGACTGAGCGGCGCATCAACTAACTATACGGGCATATTTGACAACGACGCGGCATCTCGAATGGCCATCGGACGACAAGCCGACATTCCTTTGCTGGATGGAGAATGGCAAGCATTCCTTCCCCTTTTAGAAATCAGACATGAGGGACAATTGAGCGATTCCAACATCTTTCGCTTGGATAAACGTACTTACTTACTTATTCACCGTGAGTCAATATCAACACTTGCATTTTAGATGTACTAGTTTCGCGTAGTTAGTGATTTTCTGGATTCGTTCTCTTCTCTGTGCGGACGTTTTTTTTTAAACAAAATTAATATTTAAACTTGATGGACGATTCTTCAAGTTATGGACTAGCAGGAGTTTTTCCTTCTCAGTCATAAAGCTTAACAGGTTTACGGAAACTTTGTCGGAAAAATTTCGCCCCCTAGCACATTTTGTCTGCAGAATGCTTCGCCTCTGATATTTGACTCGCCCTAGCAGTATGAGTGACCAAGTTAGTGTCCATATGAGCGACCACGTGAGTAATAAGTGAGTGACCACATATGTGAACAAGTGAGTAATAAGTGAGTGATCACATAAGTGGCCAAGTGAGTAATAAGTGAGTGCCCACATAAGTGACCAAGTGAGTGCCCACATAAGTGACCAAGTGAGTGCCCACATAAGTGACCAAGTGAGTGCCCACATAAGTGACCAAGTGAGTGACCACATAAGTGATCACATAAGTGACATACACACATGTATAATGCCACACATTAAGGTAAATGTCCACATTAGTACATTTCACCCCGATATTTCACCTGACAGTATGAGTGATCAAGTGAGCGACCAATTGAGCAATCAACTGAATGATCAAGTGTTGACCGTATGAATGATCAAGTGTTGACCGTATGAATGATCAAGTGTTGACCGTATGAATGATCAAGTGTTGACCGTATGAATGATCAAGTGTTGACCGTATGAATGATCAAGTGTTGACCGTATGAATGATCAAGTGAGCGACTAATTGAACAATCAAGTGAATGATCAAGTGTTGACCGTATGAGCGATCAAGTGAGCAATCAACTTAATGATCAAGTGTTGACTGTATGAGAGATCAAGAGAGAGGGCAATTAGGTGATCAAGTGAGGGATCAAGTGTTTACCGTATGAGAGACCAAGTGAGGGATCAAGTGTTTACCGTATGAGAGACCAAGTGAGGGATCAAGTGTTTACCGTATGAGAGACCAAGTGAGGGATCAAGTGTTTACCGTATGAGAGACCAAGTGAGTGATGGTCATTTGCTTGATCACTCACTCGACTCGGTCGCCCACACGGTCAGAACAGGTTAAACGTCCAGGACGTAACATCTTTGACGAAATTCCTGGATCCCGAACTGATATTGCCCTCAGCAGCAGTTAATTCAATAATTCTTTTCATAAATTGACCTAAAATAAGGAACGCATAAAAGAAGCACTCTTTCAAGAGCAAGACTCGTCCAGACGAGTTCTTGCACCAGTTTGGCTCATGCTTCAGCCACATTCTTCATGCCATTTTAGCAACCATCATATACAATAGACGTTGCTTATTAGAATGCCGGATTATGTTGTCATCCAGGTATTGTTATCACTTTCGCTAAGTACGGAACGTACCATAACATGTGTGTGTGTGTGTGTGAAAAAATGTCTTTCTAAGTTCTCAGGACTTTGGTTTATGTTACAAATTTTTTTCGTAGAAAGTTTTTCCTGTTTTTGGCATATTTCGAGGTTAAGGTTGAACCAGACCCATTTTTCCCCCATCGTTATCAATTTTTTGCACTACGGAAAATGCCAGAAGATTATTGTTTGCAATTTCTTCCCTGTAGTGGAGGCATATGTAAGGTGGAAAAAAAAAAGTCCCTAAGACTTTCGCAAAGGAATCTGTGGAATGTACCGCAACTGCTGTACCAAGTATCATAATTCGTAGCATACATTAAACAGTTCCGTTCAAACTCAAAATATCTGAATAAAAAACAAAGATTTCAGTTCAAAAAGGGGTAGAAAAAGTCCTATTTTAGAACGATTGAAAAAAAAACACAATTTAACATTTTGAAACCTGTTGTGTTGGACACAGAAATGAAGTTGTCCTGTTTCCGACCATCTTTCGCAGCTTGCACTGTATATAATTAAAATGACACAAAAAATCTGAAAATCACCAAAAAAAAGCAACTGCTATGTACACTTTCGTTCATTACTGTATATATTTCCTCTTAGAAAAAAATGCGTTATTCATCAGCATCATTCCGACACAGTTATCGAACCATAGCCTGCAAATTTCCACTTGAATGTGATCCGAAGATGAAAATCCGTAACCCGTAAGACATTAAACGTTTCCTAAATGTATTTATTTCCATCTTCCAGCACTGTGATACCCAATACAAAATGTATTCCTCTGAATCATTTATCCATCACTCCTAAAGAATATCTCTACATCAAAGTACAAAAGGTACAGTCAGTGTCACAGATTCCGTCGAGTCAACCAAATTCCGATTTCTACAAAATAAAAACAACAGTTGATTAAACATCCGCTCTTGAAAATAAATGAAGATATCTCTTCTTCTTACTCACTTGTAAGAAATTTCTTAGAATATAATCGTTCGTGGCCAGTCTCTTTGGCGGTAGAGATTCCATTGAATAAAACCAAACTCACACGCAGAGAGAGATTCCCTAGGATCACGTGATCATGAAAAATGCTTTACTGATATTGAGTATAAAATAAATGGGCTATGCACGTCGGAACATTTGCTACCTGTGAAACTTATGAATAGAACAAAAACAATAAGAAAGCTTTCATTTAAAATAGGAAAACCTAGAAACCTACTATGGTGGAAAGGAAAACGAACTTGTCCCGATCAACCAAACGGAACATTTGGTTATCGTACATACTTCCTAAATTCCTTGCATATAGTTATCAATCAGTTATTGTTATTAAAATCTCCGACCTCCGATGTCATTGCCGTTCGCAGCGTGAACATTTGTCTTTTTTTAACAGTTTTTTCTAACTAAAATGACACAAAGAATCTAAAAATCTCCAAAAAAAACAACTACTTCACACTTTAGTTCATTACAGTATAATATTACAACTTAGGAAAAAAATGTATTATTCATCAACATTATTCCAACGTAATTATTGATCTAAGTCCTGCAAATTTCTACTTAAATGTCACCCAAAGCTGAAAATCCATAACCCGTAAGACATTAAACGTTTCCTAAATGCATTTATTTTTATATCTTTCGAACATCAAAGTACAAAATTTACAGTCAGTGTCGGAGATTCTGTACCGTCCAGTCAACCAAATTCCGATTCGTACCAAATGAAAAGACACGATCGAAAAACCTCACGCTGAATTAACCGCTAAAAAAGACCCCCTTGATTAAACATCAAATAAAACTCATCAAAATAAATCAAACCATCTCATCTTACTTCTAAGAAATTTCGTAGAATGTAATTGATTGTAATTGATCTGTCTCTGTTCGTGGCTAATCTCTTTGGCGGCAGAGATTTCATTCAAGAAAATTAAAATCACGCAGAGAGAGAGTGGAATCTCATCCCTGAGATCACGTTATCATGAAAAATGCTTTGCCGATACTGAGTATTAAAAAAAAATAGGCAATGCACGTTATAACATTTGTTACCTACGAAACTTTTGAATAGGACAGAAAAGAATAAAAAAGTTTCCTGGAAATAGGAAAACCTAGAAAAATGTGCTATGTTGGAGATGAAAACAGACTTATCCCGTTCGACCATACGGCACAAGTGGGCACCGTATGATCTTACTGCAGAAAGTTCTCGGATGTAATTATCAATCGGTTACTGTTATCAAAATCTCCGAGCTCTGATGTCATCATCTTTCGCAGCGTGCACTGCATTAGACATTTTTCACCAGTTCTAATTAAAATGACGCAAAACAATCTCCAAAAATAAGCAACTGCTTCATACACTTCAGTTCATTATAGTATAATATTCCAACTTAGAAAAAAAAATGTATTATTCATCAACATTATTCCGACATAATTATCGAACCAAACCCTGCAAATTTCCACTTGAATGTCACCCAAAGCTGAAAATCCATAACCCATAAGACATTAAACGCTTCCTAAATGCATTCATTTCCATCTTTCATTCCTTTAATATCCAACATAAAATGTTTTCTATGAATCATTCATCAGTCATTCATAATGAAATAAACATCTTTACATCAAAGTACAAAAAAAAGAGTATAGTCAGTGTCGGAGATCCTGTTCCGTCCAGTCAACCAAACTCCGATTCGTACCAAATGAAAAGACACACGATCGAAAACCTTCCCACGCTGAATTAAACACTAAAAAGAGGACCCCTTGATTAAACATCCAGTCATGAAAATAAATCAAACCATCTCATCTTACTTCTAAGAAATTTCTTACAATGTAATCACTCTGTCTCTGTTCGTGGCCAGCCTCTTTGGCGGCAGAGATTTCGTTCAAAAATAATAAAAAAAATCACATGGAGAGAGAGAGAATCCCTGCGATCACGTGATCATGAAAAATGCTTTGCCGATACAGAGCATAAAAAAAAACAGAATAGGCAATGCACGTTATATAACATTTGTTACCTGCGATACTTATGAATAGGATATAAAAAGGAAAAAAAAAGGAAAACTTTTTCCTGTATATGGGCCAATGGTTTTCCAGGATATCGCAAATCGATGGTCCGACGGCGTCGCTGTGACGAGCCCATTCCTCAATCTTTGCCATTCCCTTCGTTGTGGGTCGCATGCAATTTTTTTACTGGTGATGATGCTCTTCTTATCATTCTTCCTGATGTATCTTTACAATTTTTGTCATTCAGTACCCCCACATCATCATCTTTTTAGAATCCCATCACAAATATGGAGTCTGATTTACCATATGGTTTACCGTATTAAGCGGAGTAAGATATTTATGGTGATTTTTCTATGCTTTCTTACATATATATATAATTTTTTGTTTCTCATGCATCGTTTATTCCTCTCTAGTGGATGGGTTATCCCCTTGAGACTTATTCATATGGGTTATTGCTCCACGATCTCTGTGGGTCTTGGAAGGAATACGTTTTCAAAGAAGAGTATATCGTTTTTTTTTTGTTTTTTTTTCGAAAATAGATCAGCATGTGATAATAGCAGTTATTCGTTCATTCGTGTGTGCAGAATGCGGATGGAATCGGAGATCATAAATGAATCGTAATTTAATGTTATCCAAGAAATTTATGGATTCTGGAAAGATGCGTTTCAGCATTTCCAGACTTGGCTCTCTATGCGCAGAGGTCTTCAACCTCTTCCTTGTCGCAAGCATTGCCTGTATTCAACCTGAAAAGAAGAACGCCCTTGCGATAAGTTTGGAATACATCGGAATGATATCGATCCTCGAATGCAATTTCTAAAAGGCATTCACTTGGAAAGTTGATCAAGTGCTCCCGAGAACTAAATCGGAACGGTGCTCGCGAGCAAAGGGTTGCAGATGCCAGCTCTATGGTCTCGTATATATTTGAATGTGCATGGCAAATTAATGTTCAAGAAAAAAATCCATTATACGGTTGACGTTCGTTAAAACGACCCTGCTTTCTAGTGAATATCCCATTACAACGACCGGTAGGACAAGTCCCAAATGCTTTCATAGAACGACTACCATATGTGCTTTACTTTCGATATAACGACCCTCCCAATATAACGTCCGATTTCGACGGAGATTCGTTATATCGAGCGTCGACTGTACTAATTTCTTCTGTCAATTTTTTTTTGGAATAATTGCTATTTTATAGGACTTCACTCCTAATATTTGAATTTTTAATAAGTTTCGAATATGCATCACAGCAAACTCCTAACTTAAAGGACATCATTTCTATGGACTTTGGATATAACATACTATTTTTCACCTTACGGTACCGAGCCTATTGGTAAAAAAGAAAACTATAAACTATGGAAAATAAGGAAAACATTTTGAAGTAATTATAACAATAATAATGACACTATTTTCAGAACTACCTAATTATATTCATTATATGTATTTCGTCGTTCAATTTAACTTTTTTCTCAACCACATTCATATAAAATATTTTATTTTGAGAAATATGAGTGGAAATATATATTTGAGAATATTTCATTTTATTAATATTTTATTCGAGAAAATACAATGAACTTTCGTGTTTATCTTTCGACTTTTTTCTTCATTACCGTATTTTCCTGCGTATAATCCGCGGCGGTGTATTATCCGCATCATTTAAAAAATAATAACAAAAACTTCCTTTGTGCTTCAATAATCAATCTTATCAGCCAATCATCATAGCGTATTGATACGCTATATAATTATATATATAAATTTATTTACGAAACAATAGAACTATTTACACACGAAACAAAATTTACAATTCAGTCAAAAACCTTCAAATTTACAGACTCATCAGAATATACTCATCAGGCTGATAACATCATTTTCTACGGAGTGTCCGCAGCGGTAGAATAATCCCCATTTTTTAATGTTTAACCACTTTTTTAACATATATCCGTGGATAATAAGGAGGAAAATACGGAGCATACATTTTGGTGGAAAATGAATCGCATTTTAATACATCCGATTTTTTGAATTTCTACGATTTTTCAAAAGTTAAACAAATTTTAGAGTTCTTGATATTGTTGAAAAAATAATCCATTGTTGTACCGATGCTATCGTTTGGAAACCTCTGTTAGCAAGGACTGACAAAATGATTGTTCCTGCATTGTTGTAATGATATCATGTGTGTTTACATCTGATAAAAAAACACTTTGGTCACCTAGGCAACGAAAAACGCGGGAAATACTCATTACCCATTCATTTAAGAATGAACTTATTGAATTACGAATGAACGGCACCAGAGACGTCAATTTCCATTATATGGATCATCATTATGGGGATCAATGACCGTGTCGTAGTACTCCGTTTACTACAAGTAATACCAGCGTACTCAATATATTCCATGTATGGAAACTGACCTGATGTCATTCATTCATAAATTCTGGAGAATATTCAAGAAACTTCTCACTGAAGACGTAACGTGTGACGTGCATTCATTCATGCATAATTTTTTCTGGTTCATTCATTAAAAAAAATATTCCCCTCGTGACGTCATCGGGGCATTTACCAATCATATCGCATAGCGAGGTTTCCACGTTGAATAAGAGGTCAAAAAAGCATACGCAGTTTATTATTGATTTTGAGGGCGTTATTAAAGCATAAATGTTGTTTAAAAAACTTTAAATTTTTGTCTGATAATGTAAATATCATTTTTTTAAATGTATTAACGCATAATTAATTAATTAATCGTCATTAAAAAACAGTCAATAAACGGGTAAAACGGTTGATCCGCATTTAGAGCTGTTTTCCTCCAACTTCCCTCCGTTTTTGGAATTCGAATGTCTCAGTGAATAATGCACTGAAAAACGTGTTTTTTTCCCATCAGGATAGACTCGGCAACAATATTCTGACTGGGTTTTGGGGCACACTGTATAAAAAGTTAATTTTTATATTTTAATAACCATACAACCCCTTGCAACATGAATGGCATATCTGAGTACTACACGTTACTTGGAAATTTTTTCTGAATAGAAGTGTACCTCTAGCATCAACGGTTTGCCAGTAAAATGTCATAACCCCCCCCCCCCCCCCCGTTTCCTATGAACCCTGCATATACAGGTGATGAAAGATTGTGTATTCACACACACACACACACAGTATGATCCTAAAACAAAGCGACAAAGTGAGGAATGGAAGTAAAAAAAACTCCCCAAAAGCCAAAAAAACAAGCTTCGACGCTTGCTTTGGCGACAATCCCGCTACTTGAATAGGCGTTCGAATCGTCATGACATCGCTGTAACAAGTGTATTGAAGCCTGAGGGGCTCATTTCGAATAAAAAAAATCAAGACAAATGATTCGTCCAGTTGCGAAGCTCATTTAAGCACCAACCAGATTTTTTCACAGAAAGGGGTCATTCAAGTATTGTCGTCAGCATCGATGGGGAGGAGGGGGATTTTCGATTTGCTGACTTTTGATGACAATGGGGTGGGGGGGGGTGGATGATGCTTACGTCATTAACCAACCTTTATAAAAATATGGAATATTTTTAATAGCATCTTACTCGGTGCGCCAAAAATGAGAAAAACCTAGTGTTTGTGGGCACCTGAACTCATATTCTCCCTAATAATAAGCTACCTACAGATCCACTTTAGTGATCTCTAAATGTTTGGCGGATCCTTCAAGTGCTCTGGAAATGTTTCCGGGCCGCGTAAGTACTCTGGAACTGTGCCACGCATCACTCAAACGATCTGTAATTATGCCGCAGGTCACTTAAGTAATTAGGGAATGTGCCGTGGGGGTAACTTCAGTGATGTAGAACTACACCGGGAGCCGCTCAAGATCTCTAAAACTATGCCACATGTCACTCAAGGGATCTCTGAATGTGCCACGGATCGCTTAAGGGTTCTGGAACTGTATCGCGGGTTACTTAAGTGATCTGTGAATGTGCTACGGGCCTACTGCAGTGATCTGAGAATGCGCCACGGGCCGTTTAATTGTTCAGGAATTGTGCCACGCGTCATTTAAGCGACCTGTAAATGTGCCGCGTAGTTCGTTTTCACAAAGTTAGGTTTGAAGGAGGCAGACCACATCAGATATCCTTCAGAGCCACATTTGGTCCGCGGGCCAAGGGTACCATATATGTCTTAAATGGTGGGTAACAATGGATTTCTGAAAAAGAAATTTTGAGTTCTTAGCCTTCAAATAGCATTTAAATTAACAGAAATTAATTATAAGATTATGATTATACACATATAAAGGTATTTTCTTTCGAAATTTTAATTTTTTTTAAATATTTTTGACATTAAAATAAATAAATTTTCGTCTGGAGGCGCGCATGAGCCCCTCAACCCATCCATGCCCCGCGTACGTCTCTAATCCCACCAATATGCGTTAGGAGGTAGGAGGCAGTGCCGACGAAATTTTGATGACGGGGGGGGGGGTAAAAAATGGCTAAAAAATTGCTGATGTAATACTTGAACGGCCCCAAATTCAAAAGAAACTTTTGTAGAGTGTATTTTTCGAACTGACTGCTGGAAATTTAAAATTTTAAAAGCTAAAAGTTAACATTTTAACCCGCGTCAGCTCGAAAAAGTTTCTTTTTCACTTTCCGTGAAAAAATCTGGTTTACGCTTAACGAGTTTTGCAACGGGACGACTCAAATGATATTTTCATGCGTCTATTTCTTCACTTTGACACAGTGTGTATTGATAATAGATATAATTTGGATGAATTTGGATAATTTCTTTTCCAAAATATTGATAAAATTTCAGAGAGGGTTTTTATATATTACAGATAATTAATATTATCTGAGTAAACTCACGAGATGTAAATATTCATACCCCCTCTAAACGTCATACTGAAAGTTAGAAACATTTAAAAAGTTACTATTTCAATTCGTTAGTGAAATATCTCATACAGTATTTTGTGTGTTTTCGATTATACGGGGTATTCTGTAAGTGCTAATGCGGCATTCATCTCATCAACCGTCCGTCATAGGGCTACAATTTAATAAATGCTCTAAAGGCATCCAAAAATTACCCTGTATCAGTTTTGAGAGTGAAAATACAGTGTGTAACAAAGTAAAAAAAAATCTAAATTCATATACGGTTCTCTTGTCTTCAAACTTCCAATGAGAAAGTTGCCTCTCCTGAGGCCAACAAAGAAAATTCCGAGTTTCTAGATGCAATATTCGCCGAGATATTCGAATTCGAAAATTGGCGAAAAGTTGGGGAAAGAGAGAAACTCGTTAGTTTTTGCTGTCCTTTCATAACGTTTCTCGATATTGGATTCAAAAATACCTTAGCGAATATTATACTTAAAAACATGGGATTATTTTTGTTGGCCTCAGGTGATACCAGACAACAACTTTCTAATTGGAAGTTAGAAGACAAGGGGACCGTATGAAAATTTAGATTTTTTATTTCGTGACACACTGTATTTCCCCTCTCAAAGCTGGTACAGGATAATTTTTGAACTTTTCAGAATTTCGGAAATTGGAATCGTACCCCTACGACGGACGGTTGATGAGATAAAGGCCGCATTAGCACTTACGGCACACCCTGTACATGTGTAAATTTTTGCGAATTACAATTTTAATACCCTCACCTCGTAAAGAACAGTCGGTGACCACTTGTAATTTCCCGTTCCTGCAACCACTAAATATAAGCTTTATAAAACTTTATTAAACTTCATGAACGCGATAAACAAGAATCACAAATTTTCAATCAATAATTTAATTAATTTCCGTCTCTTTGTATGGAGCATTAATTATAAATTTCACACCCGTACGTCTCCCGATATGTGATATAATATCCGTCATTTTATTAGCATTTGAAATTAATTTCGAATACCAAATTAGGAGGGAATAATTTTTCCTCAAAAATTAATTGGATTTCTAGTATTCATGCATACTAATAAAGCCCCGGTTCTTTCATTATTTCGAGGGGGGGGACAATTTTTTTTTTTGGAATTTTCTTGTAAAATGAATGAATATTTAAATTATTTATTTGTTGTCTTAATAACAATTTTATGTGAATGTTAATTAAAAATTTGATGAATATTCGGATGAAAATTTCATTCCATTCATCCGTTCTCCCAGATTATTATTGTTATTATTTTATGCAAATTTTCTCAATATTTTTCTTAAATTTCTGAAGATAATGAATAATATTATGTGGGAGAGTATTACGAGAGGAAATAATTTTACAAATAGGATAGAAAATTAATGAAATCTGTGGAATAATTTTATTTTTTGTTTTCTTTAACTGAGTCGTATGCATTCTGATACTTTCATGGAATTAATTTTTGTCGGGAATAAATGGGATATAGAAATTTGATATTTAATAACTATATATATATATTCATCGATCGATTGCCATAATCAACTGTTATTAGTTTTTATGTGATTCCAGATTATTTGATATTATGCACAAATATTATAATACAGTAAAACATCGTTAAGTCGTCATTTTTCTTCAGACCCTTCCAGCTCTCATAGACCCCAATGTTATTAAACCCTCGTTTACTCGTCGCTAATTTCGGTTAAGTCGTCACTATGAAAAAGTTTGAGAAAGAGGAACAGACAGACTATTTTTATGGCTCCCATTAAAAAAAAGAGCTCGTTAACAGCATTGTCATATGCTTAAAAGTCGCCATAAAATCCCATATACTCAAAAGGAACAGTTTAAGAAACGAAAGTTACGCTGGGGAAGTTCATTTGCCGACTAAGGTTTTTGGAACGTTGGGGACTGTTCAAGCTAGATCTCATTTCTGCCTGAGCTCCATTGGAGAAACTGGACAAACCACGAGACATCCAGACTCTGTCGCAAGAAGCAACGTAAGCAGGGCATCTCCGGCAAAACCAAAATTTATTGATACGTCAAAGATTACATATAGTGCAAGGAAATCAAAAAGTTTTGTAAATCGAAGAATCAAATTAATCAAGTTAAAGTCAAAGTGCAACGCGGGCACGGATAATAAATAATCATAGAAAGCATGGACTCCACTAATTTAGAGCTTGAAATTTAAACAAAATATCTTCGTTGAAAAAAATTAGACATTCTTTCCCAAGTTGAGGTGTTCTGTTTACTTTTCCCTGCCCAGGGTTCCTCCACCAAGTCAAAAGTGTTCGAGATTACTTTGTAGTTGCATCATGAACTACTGGTGAAGAATTCAAACACTAAAATTAAATATGATGTATATGTAACATTTATGTGCAATAGAGAGTTCTGTTATGAAGAAGAGCTACTTATTCAAACAGTTGCTCTGTTAGTCTATAAATTAAAAATTACTAGTATAAATCAAAGTGTACCAGTACATTTTACCTCAATAAGTAATAAGAGATCAAAAAAAGGTAAAAAGTGCTATTATTTTTTCTTTTGCAATCTACAAATTTTATTAATATTGTTATTTTGATTCATACTTTAATAAATGTCATATTACTTTAAATTTATACGATTTTCATAACATTGCACATTAAATCTGACGGAACTCCGCTTAAGCCGTCATAAGTTTTCGATAACTTGAGGTGACGACTTATCGAGGTTTTATTGTATATAAGAAATAATTTATGAAATAAAAATTTATTTAGATTACTATGCTTGAGTCGTTTATTTCATGGAAATTTTATGACTTCTAAAAATGCAGATTTTGATGCTATATAAATAAAATGCAAATTTCAGAATGATAAATTATGTGGTCCGAAACATTGATGAATGAGTTCGAAAGCTTCCTCGGTTTGATATTTTCATATAGAAGAGAAATGTGAATAAATGTTGATTGAAATAGAGAAATTTTTTGTGCTGGGACTCCCTTGCTGCTACCTATTAAATAAGAAAAAACAATTTGCTATAAATTCTCCAAGTAAAATCGACTGGTGGTCTTACACCAGTGTTGAGTGTGAAAATAAATTTTACGATAGTACAAATTGTTTATTTTCATGCTTCATACAGATGTAAATCTTATTTATTTGATTATTCTTTATTTCTCATCACAAAATAAAATAAAATAAAACCACAGATAAACATATACTGTATATATAAGGAGCCATCAATCAAGGCTCTTACTCGATGTTTGTGACAAGTAACAATTAAATATTTAATATTAGAATGAGAACATGTGTTATCAAGGAAAAGGATGAATAAATTATTAAAAATTCTGTATCAAACAGTGATAGAGAGCCAAAGAGTGATAGTGATAGGAACGGAGAGACACCCTGGCTCTGTCACACTCGGTGATATAAGCACATTGTCCCTGGGGACTCGGGTGCATCCGGGAAACGTAACCATTTAATGAGCTTGAGAAAAATATAATATATACATGGCCAGGTGCCATTACGCACATCGCCAGTAAACAAGTATACAATTTATGATCGAAAAATGGTGATTCATGTAAATAAATCACAATTTAGAAATCACGAAAATCGTTATAACAATCGTCATAATCGAGAATAATTCTTGATAAAATTTGATCTGCTTCTCTCCAGGGATTTTCATTGAATCAGTTACTATCAATGAAAACTGCCCATCTGTGTGTGCTGCTGGGTTGTTCTAATCGCTGCACCGTGTGGTTTGATGTGGTCCAAAGACATTCGTCAGCAATTGCTGCCTGTATCCAGCTTCTCGATATGCCCGCGTGTATCACACTATTCTCGACTCTACTCCCGCTTCTCTTCTTCCTCTTCTCTAAACAGATGCAAAACTGAATTCATACGTCCAATTAACCGGACTGACGATTCCGACGACTCCGAATGTACCGTTTCAGAACCAAGAAGACCAAAAATTCCTAGCCAGCATCCCATGATCACAAGACTTAGGAGTAAAGAAAGATCAATAAAGGCAGCCCTTCCTCACTAGGAGATGCCCTCTACATCCCAATTACAGCATTCAGATGTGAATGTGCGTGGTCGGTCAGTGTAAATTAGCTTGTGCTTAATCTTTTTTTCTTCAGTATATATATAATATTTTATTTTTATTTCTTTTCATTTTTCTCTTTTGTTAATCCTGATTGTATCGTGTTCAATGTTCTCTGATTTATTGTTTCCATAGAATGTATATGGTAGTTCATGGCAAATCCGTGTAAATAAGCTTTTTGTGTTTTTTCTTCGGTACATATTTAATTATTTCATTTGTCTTTTATGTTAATCTTGATTGAACCATGCTCAATGTGTTTTTTTTCATGGATTGTTTCCACAGGATGTATATAATAGTGCGTAGCTAATTATTGCAAATTAGCTTGTATTTAATCTTTTTCGATGGTTTATATATTTTATTTCATTTTTCTCTTAGCTAATCCTGATTGTATATATCCTCAATGTCTTCTGATGGATTGTTTCCATAGAATGTATATAATTATTTCATTTGTTGAATAAATAGAAGATGTTCTCCGACACGACCCAGCCTCCTAGGAAGTGAAGAGAGGAAGTTGTCTTGCACAACAGCTCTGGGCGTGAGCGGTCATCAATCAATCAATCAAAACAGATGTATGAGATCGCTGTCTGGGTGTAGTTGATGTCTCATTCTAGTAGATCTCCTAACAGGCATAGGTCGCTCTCTATCTGGTTCTGGTTCCGGGGCTGTAGCTCTGATATCCTCATGGTGCTGCTCTATAAAGCGGACCGGTCTACGTATTTTACTTTTCGAATCTTCCCGCTTCAAGATGCACTTAAGCTAAGGTATTCGCAGATGTTCAGCTGGCTCTCTGAAGTGGAAAGCCGTTGTCTTGGGGAGAGCCGAAGAGTAAAATGAATGAGGTGAATATTAGGGTGGGTCGAAAAACAAATATTTGTTTTTTTTCTAATTTTCAAATTCCTATAGTGCAGAAAAGTTGCCTTCTTTAACAATAAGAAAAACGACTAAAAACATTTTGAAATCGGTTGATATCTTCCGGTGTTGCATCGTACTTGTTTCTACCAAGTTTCTGGAAGCATACGTAATTGAACCTTTTTTTTTTCTGGATTTTTTTTAATATTACTTAAAATTTATTTATTTATTTACACATCTCAACAGGCTGAGCCCAGTTACAGAGATAGGAAACCACTACGGTTATAAATAATACCAAAAGTACAATATAAAAGAAAAGTGAAATAAAATAATAATAATTCGGTCCTAATTTACACGTTAAAAATAGAATCATTAAAAAAACACTATTACGAAAATATATATATACGCAATGGAAACACAAGCTGAAAATTCGATACAAAGAAGACATTGCCATGTCTACCCCAAAAAAAAAAAATAAAAAACCGAAAATATAAGATGAATTTCACGAAAATACAATAAGAAAAGTAAACAGAAGGAAATTGATTAATATGAAAAGCAAATGGGCGCGGTAGCCCAGGTCGGTAAGATACTCGCCTAAAGTACCAAAGGATGTTTAGAGGTGTCGCGAGTTCGATACCCGGTTCGTCCTTGTCAGAAAACTTTCCTGATACAGGGGTACAACAAAAATGGTGACATGACCGCAGCAAAAATTGCTACCGCAGGGAGTCCCCCATCGAGGGGTTAGCGCACCAACCTCTCGACGAGTATAAAAAACAAGCCTGCCGTTCGGAATCGGCAATAAATTGTAGGTCCCGGTCTAATTAGCCCTCGTGTGCAGAAAATGACCGTGGTGCGACAAAAATGATCAATGATGAAAAGCAAATGAAAACAAGAGAAAAAAAAAGAATCGTGATGCCAAAGCACTATTAAGGAAAAAGAAACATGAATGAGAAATATGTACAGTACCCCTAGTGGAATAAGGAATCTTTATGAAAATTCGACGGTCGACACGCTTTAAATTTTTATGCTTATTTTATGGTTCAATAAAGTAGAATAAATTAAAGCATCATTTAATATTTAAATCTTTACTGGTAGCTCAACGTTTTCGAAAAACAGAAATTTACCAAATTTTTGCAAGTTTCATTGCAGCAGCTCTTCGCCCGTTTTGTCGCAACGAAACGACCCAGATTTCATTACAGCACGTCGAGTTCCACCCACACCCTCACCCAAACAACCATCCGAAGTAGGTGTGCGTGTAATTTACATTATATTTTAAAACTAGTCAGTCACCAAAATTGACACGTTTAAAATCTGACTTTTGGGAGAAATCAGGCATAGCTGATCTTGATACAGTCGAATCCCGTTACAACCAACTTCAAGAGACTGGAGAAATCACTTCGTTATAAAGGAATTCGAGGTTCTTGCATTGTTCCTACGTAAACTTATCTGGAGGGGGGAGGGGGAATAGAAAAGTGTTCGTTGGAACGAGATTTTTTTCGCTATAACGGTAGTCGTTAAAACGGGATTCGACTGCGTGTGAGCGTAGATATGAAGTGCAGTACATCTCTAGCTTCACGTCTACTTATAATAGTTGAGGCCTCGATATCAAGTTTGATACGTCTCTCGTGTCTCCGTGTGACGGAAACTTTTGGGTGCCCTCTGATGTGGTTAGTATCGGAATTGGTGAATGATATAATATCATCATCACATACTTCCCTTCCATCAGGGAGTGTGGGAGGGGGGATACAACAGGCAAGTACTCCAGTGAATGATTTTAGTGTAATCGCGGTAGCTTCAAAGTTTATCTTACATATCATGGAGTGCCTAAATACCTTTTCCTTTAGAGGTGGATTATCTTGCTTTTAAAATTGTTCTATATCCAAGCTGTATCGAATGTGTTCTCTGTCATCAACGATCATAGCCAACAGTAAATTCTCAGGGTGAGCAAAGAACGCATTGTATCAAATTACTAGATTAACTAGATTAGCATTTAATTAGGGCTGGAAGAGATCTCGGCAACGGGATAAGTCCGGTAGAAAAGTTCTGACGTCCATTCATTCATTCAGCATGAAAATAAGAAATTTACACAATAAATGAAGGTAAAATTATCGGGGTTTTTTTTTTTTTTTGTTTACCGCAATTACAAAGGAGAAATGCAAATACACTCGTCTCTAGACACAAAGAAAAGATCAGCAGATGATTGGTTAAATCGTCCTGAAACATATCACGGGAGATTAGCCATTTGCCAAATCGCTTCACGAAATTGAACTCGTAATTGAATCTCACATGGACGGTCTAATATAATCACTTGGATAAGCGGTAAAAACGTTCGATCGATCAGCCATAGAGCTAGAATTTCTTCTGTCTCGATCTATCGATCGGAGTAGTAGTTTGTCATCGTGGGATTAAATCAAATCCATCTGACCATTTTCACAACTATATGCATCTCAGATATTTGCTCTCAAACATTTGAAAGTCCAAGTCAAGGGTACACAAATTTCGGCCCGCGCCAAAACAAATTGCCAAACAAAAGTAAAGGGACCAAGTGCTACAAAAAAAATATTGTCAAACAGAAGTGAACTTTCCACCTATCGCTGAAATTGTTAGTAGTGGAAAATAGTGCACTCTTGCAAATCACAGTGAGTAAAAGTGTAACTCACGTAATCGTTTAGAAAACAACGAAACGTTTGACAAAGATGAGAGATGAATATATTTTTATGACTATGGTTTAGGCCTGGGTACAGGGCTGGACAGCTCTCTAAAAATTTACATGCCCGGTTCGCCATGTAACTTAAAATTACAGATACTCTAATCACTATTTGACATCCCCGAAAAATATTATCATTGGATTAAAATTTAAAAAAAAAAATCAAATTTATTTTAATTGCATAAAAAATATTGACATTTGGTGTAATTTTTTTTGAAACCAAAATTTTGAAATAAATACGAAAATCCAAAATGGTCACCAATTTGAAATCTAAAACTAGTCAAACCGCTAATTATATATTTCGCGTTGCTGGCACCGGAAAAGAAGTCACGAAGTTACAATTCACCTCGCTTAGGGCCCTATTCACAGACATGGCTTACACTGTAGTCACAATTTTTGGATAAGAGATCAACATAGATTGGTTAAAAACCTGAATTTAACCAATCCGTTTCGTTCTCTTATTAAAAAAATTGTGACTATAGTTTCAACCATGTCGGTGAATACCGCCCTTATAGGATCACAGACGATGTACGTTACGATTCAAAACTGGTGCAGGCAGGGACCATCAGGCAGGATAGATTTGCCATATCATGCGACTGAGAAACCGGGACTAATCCCGATAAAAAGTAGGACAACTGGGAAAAAAACATTTCAGAAGATATTATAGTGTCGAATCGTGAGAAAATGGCTAACATCAGCTATAAGCGCTAAAAGCCGGGGCCTTATACAGTTTAGTTCACTGTGTTTTTCAACCTTTTCCCTTTCTTATTGTAGACCCCTGAAAATAAGCGGAAATTTTCGCGAACCGGCATAAGTGGGAGAAATAATTTGCGATCCGGCGAAAAAAAAAATTGAGAAAATTTCCTAACTCACTCACTCATTATAAAGTACAGGGTGATCAGCGAATAAGCCCTTATTTCAAAATTAAATATCTCTACAACAAAGATCAATAGAATTATGCGGTAAACGGTACGTTTATTAGCGAAACTGTAAGAATGTTGTACAGAAATTTCGAAAATTTAGTTTTTTTTTTAATTTTTTAAAATTAAAAAAAAAAAAAACTGGAGATTTTGGGGTTCCGAAAATCCTCATTTGTGTGAAGAGAAACCACTGCATTCGCCTAAAGTTACTGCATAGGCTGCGGTATGCGCCATGTGTGCTGACAAATTGTTCCAAAATTATAACGTAACGTTCAGTAGTAATCGTTTCTCGCACGAAGAAGGGGCCGATAATGCCTCTGGCGCATACCGCAGCCCATGCAGTAACTTTAGGCGAATGCAGTGGTTTCTCTTCACACAAATAAGGATTTTCGGAACCCCAAAATCTCCAGTTTTGTTTCTTATTTTTAAATTTTAAAAAATTAAAAAAAAAACTAAATTTTCGAAATTTCTGTACAACATTCTGACAGTTTTGCTAATAAACGTACCGTTTACCGCATAATTCTATTGATCTTAGTTGTAGAGGTATTTAATTTTGAAATAAGGGCTTATTCGCTGATCACCCTGTATATACATTTCATTTTACCATTATAAACACGAGAAATCACTTTGAACTAGGACCCATGCTGCCACCTATCAAATAAAATAAAAAGTATCAGTTATAATTTCCAAAATTAAAATGGTGCTTGTTGTTACCGATGTGCGGAATGAAAAGAAACACTATGTCGTATGAAATTGCAATTTTCATTTTTTTTTTTTTGTTTTGTTTTATAGACAGTGTAAATTTTATGAAGCCAAAATACCGGTTTTTATGTTGTTTTTTTTATGTTTACAAAAGTAATTCATCGACAATTGTAAAAACATAGTAACCGGTATATTGGCTCATGGAATGTGAACACAGTATTCAGCATAAACAAATAATATTTTTTATTGCAACACATTTCCATATCGGTTTGAACTAACTTCATTTAAATAACTATAAAAAAAATTTAGTTTTCATTTGATAGGTGGCAGCAGGTTTCCTAAAATTTTCTAATTGATATTTTATCCCCCGATTTTTTTTGTTTGTTTGTTTGTTTGTGTGTGTAGAAAAGAGAAATTCGCATAAAAATGTTTTCTCAATTTTAGAATCAATCGCAGAATTTCTGTCCTTTTCTGACACTATATACTATATAATAGGGCCATGTAGTGTATTATATACTTGTGTATATACTTTTGGGCAAAATATATTAATTCTAACTATTTATTTATATGCAAACTAAGAAGACTTTTCACTTCTTCCGTGTGATAAACTTTTCGCTTTCAGGATAAGCTATTTCGCTGGAAGTGAGATTTTCCGTTTTACAGAACATGCAGTATCAGTATATGATACCATTTTGAGCCCAGTGGCAGTGTATGAGAGCCCATAACCACACCGGGCTGCTAAATATTAGGGTCATGAAAATACGTAAAAATACGTTGTATAAACGTTTGCATCATAGCTTCCAAAGAAAGCATTTGTGTGGGCTACACGCATGCATGTAGGAACACCTCCTGCATGATCATCGATAAAAAAATAAAAATAAAAAGATCAAAAGGATTAAATTTTGTTGTATGGCCCAATCATGTCGGACAACAGATTTGTTTGTCAGGCCCTGATAGCGTCATAATTATAATAATATGATTTACAAGTCCTGCAAAGCTCTAATAAGGTCTCGTTGAAAATGGGAGAGAAAACGGGAAATTTTACACAAAACGTTTAAAAAAACCACAAATTACGGGAATGTCCCGTAAAATACAGGTAATACAATCATCCTACGTTTACAAGTTTCTGACCCGCGAGTGGGGCAGAAATACCACATATCTTCAACTGAAAACCCTGTGCGCCACTTGGTCTAAGCAATATTTTCCAAATGGAGGTCCAATTGAATTTTCAATATATTAAACGCTAAAAATACAAAAACCTCATTGCCTTGAACAAATTCTCAACTGTTTTGATCTGTTCGGCAATAGATTCGAGACTTCTTGACTTAGAGCTTTTATCCTGTAACCAATTTATCAATTCTTCTTCTCTTGACTTTCTTTAAGACTAAAGGAAGCACTTCCGCGTATTTTTTTTTATTTCTCAAGAAAAATGAGAACATGGAGAAGAAACAAGATACTGAAAAATTGTGTATTTTTCCTGATGGCAAGAGAAAGAGAGAGACTTACGTTACTCTGAAGATGCAATTTTTCCTCTCGCTCTGATGGAATATTGAAACATTGATCATCCTTCAGAGAATGTGTTATGGTCTCCTCTTTGTAATCATCATTCACTATTGTGTTCCTTCCATTTTTTCTCTCGCAAATACATATTTTCTGGGAAGTGGGGGGGGGGAGGAGAAAGAAGCTTATGTTGAGACATTGATTCTACCTTCAATAAATTGCTGTAAGAAACTTTCTGAATTGTTTAGGTGATATTTATTATCCACCTCCTCTCCTCTCTATCTCTCTTGCACGAGCTCTCTCATGAGAAATGACCAAAACGTTGACAGAAACGACAGTGTAATGTGTGTAAGAATTTTCACGTTTAAAGGATTTCTTTTAACGATGTGTAAATTTTTTGATGATTAGAAGATCTATTTTTGCTCTTATAAATTTGCATCGATTTATGAATTAATGATGTGTTATGAATGATTATTTCAATTGAATTTCCAATTTATGGGAGTTTTCGATCGGGAATTTTTAACGATATTCCAGCTCCCGAAAATGCCGGAATGTGTAAAATTTCTGACCGGCCACGTGTTTATCCTCAGCTCTTCTTTCTTTCAAACCGAGCTATAGACCGGAGTTATGCTCGGTTTGAGATAAAAAAAAAACCTTCAACACACACGATACTTACATAAATGGAAAATTCAAGCATTTAATATCTTCACTCCAAAATATGGAAGACAGATGGCAGCACCAGCAATAATACGAAACACCAGCACAACTCACAACATAAATAATTTGGGACCGCGTAATATGCAAACGCACACATGTGCGCGTTTCGGCATGTGCCGATTCGTTTACAATCCCGCGGAGCAGGATCCAATTTCCGCATGGACAACATGGGAATTTGCTTCGGGCCTAAATTTTTAAAGGGCCACCAATTTTATAATATCAACGTCAATTTTGAAGTAGTACCAATCAGTAATAGACACACAGCATGCACGATGTACCTATTGCAATATTAACTCCAGGACAAAATTATGTTTCAATGTCTCAGTCATTTTCGATTCCTCAATTTCACATCTTTTTTTACCGTAAAATGACATGAAATGATGACAAGAGGAAGTTTTCATGTTTGATCAGCATGAAATCCTCTAATCTTCGTGAAGGTTCTGTATATTTTTAATGCAACACTTCATGCATCTGATCTTGCGAACACTCTATTTCAGGCGAACTGCAACACAAATATACAATTTTTGACCCATCGTCACAAAATTTTAGATACGTACGAAACAGGACCCAACTTGAACGATAAGCTATTTTAAAAGTTCGTCAGAGTAGGCCGAATGCCCAAAATGGGCGAAAAACATTCGGGCAAAAATGGTTTGTGAGCCTCAACAATGACTTTTGGAATGTTAACTTTGGTTACCGTGGCACCCTAACAATAGGTTTCAGACGTGTTTATTCCTTTACAATGGTTTGTCACTTCTTCAATGTTCCCAGTATATTGAGAAATCCCTGGTATAGCGCCGGATATTATAGCTGGTGTTATAAATAACGATAGAGCTTAAGAAGAGACGTTTCTCCAAATATTGAGACAGCATCGAATCATCATAGACAAAATCACCAATATCAAGCTGTTCTAGAGGAAGACCATCCTTTTTATTGAAAAAGATAAAGTCATCAGTTCACTCAAGTCTTTTACAAACAAACTGTCATCTTTAGCTTTATTGTATATTGAAGCTGAGATAACTCAAAAATTAGATTTTGATGACACTATAGATGATTTTGCTCACAGGAGAGCGAGAAAAAGCGTTTATTGCCAGATACTCCATGGAGTATTTTGAATTACCTTTCTCATTTAAAATAGTGTAAAACCTTTTTTTTTGTGTGTTTACAGACAACATATATTGACGAACCAAACCTTCTTGACCACAGTCGAGGGGGGCGTGCAATACCTCTTTCACCAAAGGCTCCATCAAATCAAAACCAGGCCCTGCCGTAGAAGAATGTATGATCAAATCCTCCTAGATGTACAAGCATAATTTATCATTCCGCCGAGGTAGTGACGTCACAATCCTAGATCCTTATCGTGGCTGTTTTTAACGAAGCACACCACATACATTTATCGTCATATTTTATTTAAATTCTTCAAGTTCTTAATATTAACTGTTTGCCTGTTGTTAATATTTTACTGTTAAGACTGTTATAACTGTTAATACTGTTAAGATTTTAAATACTGAGTAAATCAAATTCCTCAGGTCTGTAATTAATTAAACATACAAATATTATTGTGCTGAGGGACGTGAAATTTAATGAAGGGATAGGCTACTTTTTAAATGAGTAATAAAATATTTTGCAAATTTATTTTCATTTTATACCATTAAATTTAAATGTTTGTCATCTCAATGTGTTAGCATTCATTACACAATTAAAAGAAACTCACTAGAGTAAAGAAATCAATGGCAAACAAAAAAAACAGTTCAAAGAGTGTCACTGTCTTGCACGATAATCATCTTGTACCCGAGCCTTCTTACGATTGGCTCCTAGGAAAATACCCAAAGTGTACTTCATGGTAATATAAATGAAATGTTATCCTTTCTGCATGAATAGTTGGAACTGAGTTTTAGGAAAGCAGCTTGCTATTCATCACAAATGAAATTATGGACATCTGTCTCTCAATATTTTATTTCACAAATCCAGCTGCGCCTTGTGAGGAATTCAAATAAACTGTTACTACCACATGCATCTTACGTCAAGTATTGCTGCAAAATGTAGGTGTCCTAGAGTATGGTACAGAACTCAAACGTGAAACATCTGGCAGGAAAATGTTGTGAACTTTCAAAAATCGTGAAGTTAGTTTGTTTGATAATGCCAACAATTCATGTTAAGCCTGGAACATTTCATAAGAAAGCTTCAATTAAAGGTTTGGCTCTCAATTTGACACATCAATACAAGATGATGGCCAATATTCAAAGGTATTTGTGATTGTAGTAAACCTATCTGTCATGATTGAATCAAAATTATATCTAACGTATTCCTGAATAATTACACAAAAATTAAAAAATGATAGCTTTTACGCCAAGTCTTCGATTAAAAGAAGCTTGCTGCTGTAAAACACTCTTAATTTCATTTAATAGTTTTTTGATAATTTGAAGTATTTTTTGGAAAAGTACAAAAAGTTAAGATGTGCATTTTAATTACACGTGTGGAAAAATGATTTGCATTTTTCAGGAGATATGTCTTTTTAATTTTGAAATTTAATATTTAAATAAATATTAATATAAAATATAAAATTCCGAAAATAAAATGTTATTTATAAGCGTTAATAATTCACTATTTAAAATTAGAAACTAAAATTTATTTTACGGAAATTTTATAAATGAGTGCACACTATAAAAGTAAGACTTTCCATAATGTGAAATCTGATCAGAATTTTGAAATTTTGTGTTTTCGAAGTTTCCCTCATAGATTAATAAATTTGAACATTTACAAAAATTTTTCTGATAAT
Organism: Pholcus phalangioides; assembly: GCF_987345545.1. Lineage (NCBI taxonomy): Eukaryota > Metazoa > Arthropoda > Arachnida > Araneae > Pholcidae > Pholcus > Pholcus phalangioides. The sequence continues at coordinate 33,334,000 of NW_028301615.1, read as the reverse complement.
GTTTGGAGCAGCAACAAATTTCCCTTTGGATTAGATTGATAATATGAATGTAGTTCAGGGAATAAAAAATATTTTAATAGCACTGGTGTTTTCTTCATTTTTGTACATTGCCTGTGTGCGTATCCTTTTATTTTAAAATATACAAATTCTTATATATAAGTTATATTATATTTAAAAAAAAAAAAGTCGCTGAGCAGTCAAATATATATTGCCTGATTTTTCAAAAATATTTGCTTGGGAGCAAAAACATCTAGAAATGCATGTTGGCAGAGAATTTGAAACATATTTTCATATTTAATTAACTAATTTAATATTCAGTGTTTTCGTGTACCATACTAGGTAACAATTGTAACAAAAAAATGAAAATTCATCATGAATTTTTCCTTCCAATTGTCAAAAAATGCATGTTGGTTGCGAGTTTTAAATGCTTCAGTAAAACGAAACGTGTACGCGGAAGGACCTGGGTTGTAACGTCACGAAGATATGCTTTAGGCCTGTAGTATCTAGGAGGCTTTGGTATGAGGCGGTGCATGCACTGTCATGTAGTTAGTAGTGAATTGCACATGGTGATGTTAGTGTGTGCGCTCTCTATAAAAATCTGCAATTTTAGACCGATCACCGTCAAATTTTGTATATACGTTACCGTAAAAGTGCTTAACTCAGTTATTTCCTAGATTAAATAGTTATTTCCTGATATAATTGATCAAGTCAGTTAAAGCGCGTTGTTGTTGTTAGGAACCATCGTGTTGATTTAGACTCCTGGTGACTCTATAGATCATGGCTCTCCAAGCTAGTCTGTCATTCACAGCATGTCTCAGTTGTGCTAGCTTCATTCCAGTGCTTTGCAACACCTCTTCTATCCATCTGGTGCTTGGTCTGCCTCTTCCTCTCGTTCCCTCTATTCTTCCAAGCATTACCATTTTTTCTAGTGAGCCTTCTGTGCGCATTACATGGCCAAAGTAAGAGAGTTTTTGTTTAATGACTCTTGCTTCTACAGAGAATAGTCAACCTTGACTTCTTCGATAACCGATTTTGTAGTCCTTTTAGCTGTCCATGGAGTTTTCAGCATCCTCCTACAGCACCAAAGTTCGAAGGAATCAATTATTTTCTAATGCGTAATAGAACAATAATTCATACTCTTCAACAAGTAATTCTATGAAATAACTAATGATAGACCATTAAAGTGTAAAATGAACAATTTGAATTATACAGCACACAAAACAAATGTTACAGATTAATTTAGTTACTAAGTGATTATATTAACGTTTGATTTAGTTACTAAGGTGAAAGGTAGAAGAAAAACGTTTACCTTTCGCCCCTACTCAAAGGTAAAGGTGAATGTGTTTATTTTTACACTTGAAATTGTAATTCTATGAAATGACGAGTTAGAGTAAAGAATACAAGGGAGTTTCACACTTTAATTGACTCGATAAGTTATTTCGTGAAATAACTAGGTATTCTATAGAATGAGGGTTTTCGTACTTTAACAGTAACATATACAGGGTGTCCTGTAAGTGCCAGCACGGCCGTTATATCATCAACCGCGTCCATCCTAAAGGTTATATTCCGCTTTAAAAAATCCTCAAAAAAGCGTTCAAAAATTACCCTGTACTAGTTTTGAGAGTAAAATGCAGTGCGTGGCAAAATAAAAAAATGCAAATTTTTATACGGTCCGGCCTCTGCTCTAACTACCAATTAAAAACTTGTTGCCCTGCCTCTTCTGATGCCAACAAAATAAAAATCCATGTTTCTAAGTGTACGGAGGAGATTTTGGGGAAAGAACATCGTTAAATGCGGATAAAATGTTTTTTCCGCATTTAGAGCTGTTTTTTCCCCCAAATTCCATCCGTTTTTCGAATTTGAATATCTCGGTGAAAATTACACTTAGAAACACGAAGTGGCAGGGCAACAAGTTTTTAATTGGTAGTTAGAGCAGACGGGGGAGGGGGACCGTATAAAAATTTACATTTTTTTATTTTGTCACGCACTGTATTTTATTCTCATAACTGGTACAGGGAATTTTAGAACGCCTGTTGAGGTTTTTTTAAAGCGGAATAATACCTTTAGGACGGACGGTTGATGACATAAATTCCGTGCTAGCACTTACAGGACATTCTTGTATATACCAAGCAGGACACGACTTAACTTGAACGATAGGCTACTTTAAAAGTTCGTGAGAGTTGGGCAAATAACTTTCGGGCAACAATGGTCCATAACCTTCAGGAATGACTTTTGGGATGTTTACTTTGGTTTGCGTGGTTCTCTAACAAAGCGTTCAAGGCGGCATTACGCTATAAAAGTTTGACAAAAATAATTTTATAAAACTTGAACAATGCAACCAATAAGCGTATCGGTTACATTCACTCGACATTACAGCAATACGTTGTATTTTCAAGTTTTGTGCAAGATCTCTTATATCAAACTACGTTTATAGTGTACTCCAGGCTTGAGAGATGTTTTTCCTCTGTACAACGGTTTGCCACTTCTTAAATGCTTCCAATATATGGAGAAATCCCGGGGCAATGCCGGGTATTTCAGCTTGTAAATAAATTTTGTACGGAATAATAGTGTGTAAAAGAACGGTTGTGGGGGGGGGGGGGGTTTAAGACAAATCCAAATGACGTGACGCCATCGCCACTTAGCGCATGTTTCTCGGTCTAGTAATTATGATCCCAGCACGCCTGTTGTCAGCATCCCGAGGCACCGATGTCATCGTCATAGCGCTCGATGCTATTTGGCAGCTCTCGGCGGACCATCGAGAAGCACTCGACAATCCTTCCTGGATCTCGCGTCAAACCACGGCGAACCTTAATAGCCAACGAAACGAACGTTTCCTGCACAAGGATCATCATCACACCACCCGTATTCTGTCTCTCTCTACCTCTCACTCACTCAGTTATATATCACGAACGTGAGTTCATTTAGACCAAAGCTTAATTCGAAATCAATGCCTGGGTATCTATCTACCAATCTATCTATCTAGGGGAAGAGAAGGTAGGTAGGGGTAGGTCGGCTGGTTGGTTGGTTAGTCGGGAGTAGTATCAATTTTGTGGACTGTCACACGCTGTCGCGCATTCGAGGACGTGCGTATTACTCGGGAACGTAATTTGACACGCGACTGGCAGCTCGAGTGTTGTCGAAACGTCCGCGCGGACCATAATGCAGTTTAGAATCATTTGTTACAGTATTTCCGTAGATTTCAACCTGGCAGATCATCAAACCGACACAGAGAGTGGTTGGTTGGTTGGTGTATATGTACGAGATGTGCGAGTGTGTAGAGTGATGATAATTCGAAGAAGAGAAGGGAGGATAATTACATTCTCGAAACGTCTACCCCCCTTCATTGATCACTGAAGAATCTTTCTGTGAATTCAATGATCGTTTTCTTCACGTCAACCTGGTGTGTATATTACATGATGTACTTTCATCTTCAGTGATTATATATGAGTCTTTTGTTTTTTCTTCTTTTTTTTTACATTTGAATACGGGATCTACGATAAATCACTAATTGATCAACGATAAATCACAATGGTGTTCATACTTTTGCTGGGAAAAAAAGCTAATTTTTCCCACAAAACATAAACTCTGAAATACAGTCATCAAAGGTGTTCGATTTTTAGGCGAAAGTGGGCCGCTTTATTGATTACGTGTCGTGCGGGTAACTTGAATAAGTGATCTGAAACAACGCGGCAGGTTACTGAAGTGGTCTGTGAATGTGTCACGGGTCGCTTAATCGCTCTTGAACTATGGCGTGAAAATCTGTTAATATAGGCCGCGGATCACTTTAGTGACCTGTAAATTTGCCACAGGTCACTCAAGTGATCTAGAAATATGCTTCGGGACACTTAAGTGATCTGAGAATATGACACGAGCCAATCAGGCGATGCAGAACTTCGGCTCGAGTCACTTGAGTGATCTGAAAACGTGCTGATTAGTTGGTTTTTTCGAAATTATGCTTGAGGTCGCGAACCACATCATCGCCCCTGACATTTTGACCCAGACATTTCGTCACTGACATTTCGCTCCGGACGTTTCAGCCCTGAAAATTTCGCACCTGACAATTCGCCTACCCAGAGCATATGAGCGACCCATTGAGGGACTAATTAAGTGACCACATGAGCGACCCATTGAGTGACCAATTAAGTGACCACATGAGCGACCCATTGAGTGACCAATCAAGTGACCATATGAGCGATCAATTGAGTGACCAATTAAGTGACCATATGAGTGATCAAGTGAGTTGAACATTTGCCCTGTGATATTTTGCCTGCCCTGATCATATGAGCGACCGTATGAATGTTGGTATAAGTGAACATACGTGTGGTCACTCACTTGGTCAGTCCGAGTGCCACATTTGGCCCGCGGGCTATGGATTGAGGATGCACACACAAACACAGAGCCAACAATTGATTTACCACCCATGTTCGTACCAGGTGAACAAACAAATTGTAACATAACCCAAAAAAATTTCTCCCGTAGGAATCAATATAAAATGAATTAATGTTCCCTGGAGACCCCCTGAATGTGAACAGCTTCTGTGTATAACGTAAACACGAATGAAAATCATTCAACTAACACTCAAAAAAACCATAAATTGGAGAAAAGATGAAATTAAAACTATGGTAGAGCTACGCATGGTTTCGTTAATATACTGTTCACAATCTCAGTGATAAATCTCTCAAAATATCTGTCAGCACTGTGATGTGGTCGCAATAGCTTTGAAGCCATATCCATGGGTCCGGAAGAGACCAGGGCTGGATAAATCTCAAAAAAATTTACATGTGCGGTCGGGCATGTAACTTGAAATGATAGATAGATAAATGCCCGCACGCGAATCTATATTTTAAATGCCCGATTGTGTGTGGAGTATTATTGGATTTACTCACTCTTTTTAGTCAATTGAAAAATAAATTCATTTATTTGCACAAAACATATTGATAGATTTTTTTTCTTTTAAAAAAATTGCAGTAAATATAAATTACATTTCATCTCGCTCATAGAATCAAAGCCGACACACAATACCGCTTCGGACGTTAAGGTTAACGGAAACTTTGAGCCCGACATCTCGCCCCTAGTACGTTTCGTCCCTGTTACATTTGGCCCTCGGACATTTCATCTCGGAAATTTCGTCCCTGACATTTCGTGCCAGACATTTCATCTCTGACGTTTCACCCCTGGTAATTCGCCTGCCCAGACCATATGAGCGACCTAGTGAGTGGCAAATTAAATACAAATAAAATGCAACGCCACAACAAGCAAAATGTCCAACGAGGTGGCTGAGAAAAAATGCTGAAGGAGAGGATGATGCTGGAAGGGGATACTCGGATTTGAACCAAGGACCTGTCGATCTGCAGTCGAATGCTCTACCACTGAGCTATACCCACCCCCCTCTCCCCTATCAGTGATCAAGTTAGTTGGGCATTTACCCTCGGCATTTCACCTGCGCTGACAGAATGAGTGACAGCATGAATGAACATATAAATGATGGTATGAGCGACAATTTTAGTGACCATGTGAGTGATCCAATGAGTTGGACATTTGCCCTGTGACATTTTGCCTGCCCCCGACCACATATGAGCGACCGTATGAGTGAACATATGAATGATAGCATGATGGTCACACATGTGGTCAATCACTCGGTCACTCACTTGGTCACTCATAAGGGCAATCAGTCAATCAGTCACTTCATCACTCATATGGTCAGTTACTTGGTCATCCAACGTGGTCCAACTCCTCGGGATAAAAGACTTACATCCTACTAGGGACAGAGCCTGGGCTCCGACTGGTCTTAAAGTCACTTGGTCAATCACTAACTTGGCCCTTTACCATATACGGTCAGTCATTCAGTTACTCACACGGTTATTCAGTCACTCACATACTTGGCCACTCATACAGTTACTCACTTGGTCACTCACTTTCATATTAATACTGTCCCTCACTTTATGAATTTGTAAGGTTACTCTTATGGTCATTCATACGGTCACCCACTCATACAGTGATGTGCGCTCTCACACATATTTTGTCACTCACTTGATCACTCACTCAGTCACTCCCCCTTCGTCATTTATTGCCACTCACTCACTCATACAGTCAATTTCACACTCATTCTGTGACAACTCACCTAATCACTTGGTCACTCCCACAGTTAGTCACTCATACTTTCAGGGCAGGCGAAATTTCCGAATCCCGGACGGGGCAGGTGCAAGCCTAAGATGAAGAGATCATGGTTAGATCATGCTACTGAGAAAAACCGACACAAATTCCGATTAAAAACTGAGGCATCTTAGGAAAAATTTCCAGAGGGCATTACAGAGAGTGTTGAATCGTGAGTTAATGAATAAAGCAATCTATTGGCTACAAAGTCTGTGCTTTTGCACGGTTCTGTTCATTGTTGTTCGATCTTTTTCTCATTGTCGGCAGCTGAAATCGAGTGACAATTTTCGCGAACCACCAATAATGGCAGAAATAATTTGGGAGCCGGTGGGAAAAGAAATTGGAGGGAAATTCCCTGTCGGACTTTTAATGTTTTACATTTGTATATTTTGCTCTTATGAATACGGGAAACCATTTTAAGCTAGGACTTCTGCTGTCACGTATTGAATAAAACGAAAATTATATCTGTTTTAATCTCAAAATAAAATGATTGTTGGTGCTAAACCGATATGGGCATAATGGAAATGAAAAAAAAAATATATATATACAGGGGTTGGACAAAATAATATGTACACCTGTGAAAAAAACAACACTCGAGGGAACCTGTCTTATACTCCCGCCCTCTAGTGTAGAGTGTCATCTCAGATGTTATCAGCTGCCAGGAGAAGTGAAGTGAATGATATGTCAGGCGATAATGCGCGCACATCAGTCTAGTCGTAGCAGTGATAGCGTTCGGATGCGAAGTTGATTGTGTGGCCAGAAAGCGCAAGATAACAGCATCCCAGGTAACATCTGAGATGAACACACATCTACAGGAAGGTGTATCGACAAAAACAATCCGCCGTGAACTGCATGCAGCAAACATACACGGTAGAGCGACTATTCCAAAACCATTGGTGACACCATGCAATGCCTCGAAACGACGAACATGGTGTCACGAACATGAGAATTGGACACAAAAACCGTTATTCCAGATTAACGGACGTGTTTGACTGTCTCCTTTCTACTGTTAAGCATGGAGGGGGATCAGTGATGCTCTTTCTTTTTTTCTTCCAAACCGAGTACAACTCAGGTCTATCACCATCTATGGGTGATTTACTACCTAGTGAGCTGTGCCGGAAGTGTAACTGTGTGAGTACCTAACAGCCTGAATGCGTATGTAGTGTTGTGTTTGATTTTTTTTTCTCAGTGCTGTATTTCCGAAATGATGTGTTATGATTGAATAATTTTTGTAGGTCTGTTGCTCTCTGCGGCAAGACTTTTTAAAGGGGAGATCGGCTCGCATTCACGCCTTGAAGTTGGGAACCACAGAAAACCAACTTCAACCGACCAACACTGTGGCGACGGTGGGGCTTGAACCCGTCGTTATGACCATTCGACCAAAACAACTGCTAAGATCAGTGATGCTGTGGGGCGTCTTGTCTCACCGTGATATCGGCCCACTTGTTGTCCTAGATGGGCGGGTTAAAAATTCGGTTTATGTCAGTATTCTGGCGGACCATCTTCATTCAATGGTGCAATATTTGTTAACTGATTCTCGAACCATGTTCCAAAAAGGTAATTCGCCCGTTCACACTGCTGGAATTGTCGGAGACTGGCTTGATGGACTGCAACACCTCGTGTGGCCCGCTCAGTTCCCTGATCTTAATATAATTGAACATTTGTGGGGTATTTTGCAGGTCAAAATGTGCAGTAAGTTTCCACCTCCAAAGACACGTTCTGAATTAGTGGCCTTTTTGCAGGAGGAGTGGCTACGTATCCCCGTGACTGTTGTGCATGACTTGTATTTGTCCATGCCACGACGAATACAGGCTGTAATTAATGCAAAAGGAGGGCCAACAGACAAGTAATGAAGATTTTGTCTCATTTCACAGGTGTTGATATTATTTTGTCCAACCCCTGTATATATTTTAACTCTATGTACCGGTACAAATTTGAAGTACTAAAATACCGGTTATACTAAATTTTTTGTTTATAAAAAAATGATTTAACGACAGAGGTAATAACCTATCACCATTATTTTGTCATATAAAAAGAATGCCGGCATACAGCTTAAAGACAAATGACTCATGTGCTCAATCAGTCAGTCACTCTCTTAGTCACTCATACGGTCAATCACTTTGAAGGGGAGCGATGGACCATGAAGTTTGAGAAACTATGATATAAACCAACAAAGTCAGTCCGTTTCACGTGTTCGAGGTGCTTCTCGAAGGCTCTCGTGTTTGTAAACCGAATCGATTTGTGTTGTTCGTAGGCCGAGGGTTGGCTGTAGATTTTGAAAAATGGTCGTGACAAATCTATGAAGAGAAAAGTGTTGTGGAATGTCTGTTAAATTATGTCAGAGAAGCCACTGCAACGTCCAACTTCAAGAACAAGGTCATGAGGTCTAAAGCAATCAAATCACCAAAATGATTTATTTTCATTTTTGTTTATAAGAATTTACATCCTGTATTTAGTTTACACTCCACCAAACATCTCATATCCATCAACACAAAAACAATTGAAAACGACAACTGAGAACTTAACGTCATATGCAGTTGCACATGCTAGACATGTGCAACATGTCTCACATGTAACAACGAGCAGTGGAACACGAAATTTTTCCAGAATCCCCCTTCCGCAAAATCGACCATGAAACAGATCAAAATTTCGTTTCAGGAGCTCCCGGTAATAATTTATGCGATACATACGTAAATATTAATACTTTATCAAACTATTTAGATTCGAAAAGCAACATGCCAAGTCCAATTAATTCCAACACTGACGAAACTTCGTTTAAGGCTTCGGATATACACGTATGGGTTCTCTCTAGGTAAACATGTGTGTGTGTGTGTCTCAATATAACTAACGCGTAACGGGGCACGACCGTCAGAGCAAAGAACTGGCACGAAAAGTGTCGTTTACTAATAAGGAGCAACAAGGACCTTATTAGTGCTTCCTTATTAAGCATTCCTCGTTCATTTCGGGAGCAGATTTAATGAATTCACCCTGAGCACAGTCTTAACGATCATCGGCGCAGAAAAGCGGATTCTTGAACTTGAGGCTATTTATTTCACGGGCACGGACTTATTGCACCATTTTCTGTCGGCGGGCCCCCCCCCCCCACACACACACACACACTCACATACGCACTCCAGAACCAATATTCGTTCTACTCCGTCTCTCCAATCAAATTCCTCCACGGGAAAAGAGTTTATTTCGAACCATGGGCGGTAAACTTTCAGAGAAATTTCCACTAATTTTTGACGAGAAAACGCCGACACGAGAATTTAGAGGTTGTTACTCACGCCCATGCATGCATGCATGCTGCATGATCTAATAAAGACAGCCTGTACTTTCATGATGGAGGTTAGAGTGAGAAAAATAAGTTTAGAGAGCCCCTAGCGTGAGAAGCTATCATCGTAAAAAAAAAAACGATTATAACATTCTGAAATTTTCCAACTAGAAATGAACCATCATATCCAAAAACCGTAGAAATAATGTAACGACGGGTCTCCTTCGAGCTGACATCCAGACAGGTGATGCATACAGAAGTGATGGACGGATTATCATTTTGTATAAAATTAGTTTATTCTCCATGGAAAGAGCAGACCTCGTGCTGAAGAGGCGTCTAATTAGATCTTCTGATTTCTTAGCTCTATTTATGACGTCTTTGCAGTGTGTAGCGAAGGAAAATTTTTTTATCCAAAATCATTCCGAGGTATTTAGTAGAGTTAGAAGGAGGTATGTCTATGTTGTTAATTGTTACGTGAGCGGGCGTGGGAAGCATGTTCCGACGAGAGACCCACATGACAAATGATTTATTAGGTAGGATTCAGAACAAAGCGGCTTCTTTGGCATCAAGATTCAACCTCAGATATAGTGCGCTGAAGATTATCAAGAGCTCGTTGGGGATCTTTTTCAACTTGGATAATACAAGAATCGTCGGCAAATAGTGCGGTCATTCCCCTTTGGGCTCTGGGGAAGTCGTTCATATGAAAATTATGTAATTGTGGCCCAAGAACGCTTCCTTGAGCCATAGAAGCCCGTATTTGCCTAATTTCGGATTGTGAATCGTTGATCTGGACCCGAAAATTTCGACCTTCCAGATAACTTTTCACAAATTTAATTATGCTGTACGGCATATCCATACAAATCAGCTTATGCGGAAGTCCATGATGCCAAATTTTGTCGAAACTTTTCTGGATGTCAAGCAAGACCCTTGAAGCAGTATCCTTATTAATTCGGGCTTCTTGCAAATATTCCGTTACCCGAAGTTAAGTGCAAGTAGAATGGCCTCTGCATCAATGATTTATGTTATTACCATAGATTGCAGTGGTTCTTAATATAGTGGCATATGGCCCGCTAGCGTTTCTGGGATATTCTGGGGGGGGGGGGAGAGCACAGGTGAAAATCAGATGAAGGGGCACCACGGCAAGTGCTGAAGAGGGGCCCTCAGAGAGAGAGGTGATCGATTTCAAGTGAATTATGGTGGAAGAGAATGTGTGTTAATACTTTTTGAATCAGGAACAGCATGGAACCAGGACTATCTAAATCCGCGGGCCCATATGGGCAGGGCCCGGGTCCACGTATCCATAGGGGGGCACATTATGAGATCTGGTACTATAATTTGATAATGTTGACCCATAATGTTGAGACGCCCTCCCCGCAAGAGGGAAATTCACTGATTTCTAGGCCAGGATAGGCGCGGGCCAAGATCAATAATCTCTGGAAATTCATTGGCTCGTCCAATATGTGTATTTTATTGCATTATATATTATTATTATTATTGCATTGTATTATCGATTAAATGCCGTTCTTATTAGTTATTTTTATGTGAATGAATAATTGTGGAACGAATTATCCGTGTTTCCATTATTTCCTATGGGGGAGTTTGATTCGAATAACGAGCACGTTCGCGGAACAAATTAAGCTCGTTAACCGAAGTTCCGCTGTAGTGATATTGAGAAAAAGAGCTTAAAAAATATGCAGTTATTCTGAAAATTGTTTGACTTTATGCATTAATGCTTAAAAAAACGGTCAGGGTAATCCGGATTCTAGTGATCGCCAATTAAAATATAAAATTATGCAAACCGCTTTCTTGTAATTTTCAGCACTGACAACGTCGGAAACGATGTCACCAAGTTATAATTAATCTCATTTATAGTATCAAAGCCGGTGCCAGTACGGGACGGAATAAGCGCAGACCTATTATATGGTGGCTTGATCATGTGGCTGAGAAACCGGAAAAAATTCTTAGAAAAACCGGAACGCTAATTCACTGATAACAACTGAGACACATCTTGAAAAAATATTTATATATATATTTTTTTTTTCAGAAGGCCTTAGGCTGGTCGCAGACCTGAAGTGATTTGAAGCGATAAACAAGTCGGTCGCAGCTGTTTGTGTTCGCAAGACCGATCCCATTGCACAGAAAGTAAGAGAACTTCGTCCATTAGAAACGATTTTAAACTAGTGATTTCCGGCTACAGCAACAGCAGACGACGGAGATTTCCAATACGAAAGGGGTCTTGGGCATCTTGTCGTATCGGCGCGAGCGCAGTACGGTTGTTTACTTTTTTTTTGCACCATTCGCTCTGTCTTTTTCTCTCCCCTGTCTCAGAGAGTCTCACTTTATTTGCCCCCCCCCCACCGTTTCCTGCGTAAACATGGAAGCTGTAATTTGATAATCGCCATTCATGGGTTGTGATAGTAAGTGGTAATCCGTTAGGTTTGTGTCAGATGTCTCATTAAATATGCAATTTTCTCAAAAACTTTAGTTTTTCAATATTTCCTCAAGATTTGATGCCAACAAGCAGTGTAAGGTCGAACACCCTATTGCTACTGCACGCACACATGCAACTCGTAAACAATCGTCAGGAGAATTTCTAACGAATTGGTGTAGACAGAAAACTGTTGAGTACTCGTGACCCTAATCAATTTATGGCGTCAGAGTAAAGCGTGCTCTATTTTCGGGAAGTGCTGCCATCTGGCTTTTGTATTAAAAGTGAAAGTGGCTGAAACATGAATTTTCATGTTTTGGAGCGTCGTTTCTTGTTTTGCCATGTTTACGGCCAGCGTGATCTCTGGACGCAGACTTTTTTTTAAAGCGCGAATGCGATCTAAAATCTCCCCTTTAAAAAGGCTCGCCACAAAGAGCAACAGACCTACAAACACATCCCATCACTCACTTCACGTCTGAAATGTAGATGGAAGCACTGAAAAATCAAACATAACACTACATGTGCACTCAGACTGTTAGGTACCATAGGCGGAGGATAGACTGGGAAGTCTGCGGGGGGGGGGGGCACGGCCATTATTGCTGGGGGGGGGGCAAGATGATGCTGTTGTCGATTCATCTACATATATGCATTAGATCAGTCGACTTCGCCTTTGATGCTGGGAGGGCATGTCTCTGCTCATGTTAGGTACACACACAGTCACACTTCCGGCACACAGCTCACTAGGTAGTAAATCACCAATAGATGGTGATAGATCTGAGTTGTGTTCGGTTTGAAAGAAAGAAAGATTTTTTTTTTTAAATGAAAGGACGACTCGTATTCAATTTTCGTGCTTATTTCAGCGCTGCAAAGTCTGCAGTAGAAGATTAAACATCTGTGAATGTGACTCCGAAAAAGGCTTATAGTCTCAATACCCCGGTTGTGAAAGGCCACCATTTCCTTTCATAGAGATATTGAATCCACCGAATTTCAAATTCTATTACACTATTTGCATAAACTCCACAGCCAATTGTACACAGTGATAGTTAGTCCTGACTAATCAACTCAACAGCAAATGTCCGTAATCGTATCTGGGTACATTCAGGTCTTTACACACGGTTTACACAAAGCTGACAAAATAGCTTCCCGTCGGAACATAAATTATGGAATTTAATAATTAAACACCGAGACCAATTCAAATCTGATATTTTAACGTATTGCTCAAGGTATAAAATTTATATTTTGATCCCGAATTCTCACGATGCATATTATGTCCGGGGGAGGGTAATTTACTCCCGAAATTTCGTACGGACATGCGATTAATACCGCCCGTGTGACGACACCCAGGTTTGTCGTTAAAGGAGGGTTTTGTCGCTGTTCTGATTATTATGTTAATCGCCCTAATGACGGAGGTGATTCAATCCACTGATTGAGATATTAATTATTATCGTGCATATTATATCCGGGATGCGCGTATGCAACATATTTCATTCAAGTTTTTGGACGCGGATGAATAACGTAGAACAGGTAAATGGTGCTCCAGGTGTATCTCTTCAATACTTGAAATACTGATGAATACAGGATGCCCGATAAATTCGTAAATAGTTTGAAAATTCGTAAAAAAGTTAAGAAATTTGTAAATTTGAAAATTTTTGCGAAAAAGTTATTCTCACGAAAAAGGATTTTTTTTTTTAAATACAGAAAAAAAATATAGTTCGAATTTTCGTCTACAGGGGGCGCTGAATGATGAAAACACATCACTGCACATGTACAAATGAACTGGAAGAACGCAGCTTTGGGAGGATATGATTGAAGTGTTCAAAATTTTCAATGGGATGGATAGAATTGACCATGAAGTATTAGTATAGTCCTCCTACCACGAGATGAGATTTGGCTACGGCACGTCATGTCACGTCAAACGATTCTATCTTATCCTAGAATGACATGCCAATCGTGAAAGCTCAGTCACTGATGAACTTTTCTCGATGTGCAATCGTTTTACCAAAAAAAAAAAAATTGAATAAAATCATCCGACGTGACGTGACATGACGCAGCGAAAATTCATCTCATGGTCGGAGGACTATACACCGTCAATCGGCTGACAAGGCGACACCAGTATGGATTATAATCCGCTGCGTGGATCGAGTGGTCATAGTGGTCATCATTCGCATCGCGAGGATCCGGGTTCTAACCCCACCGTCGCCGCAGTGGTTGGTCGGCTGAAGTTGGTTTCCTGTGGTTCCCAATTTCGAGGCGCAAATGCGAGACGATCTTCCCATTGAAAATTCTTGCAACAGAGAGCAGCAACAGGCCTACTACAATGATAGAATTATTCAATCATTACATTACTTATAGTTAGAAAAAACCGGTGGCAGATGGTAGCATTACATAGAAACAAACTTCATGTCAGATTTCAAACTACACGCACATTTCAACATGTACCAATTCGTTAGAGTTTCCGCAGAGGAATATGGACGAGGTACATGTGTATGGTTTAGTGGTATCGATTGTAAGAGGCAATTCTAGGTTGTGGTGTCGCAGAAAATTTCTGTTTAATAGAGTTGTTAATAAATGGAATAGCTTAAGCCCCCCCCCCCCCGGGGGTAATACACTGAAGTGCCAAAAGTCATGGGATACCTCTTAATATCGAGTGGGACCTCCTTTTACCCGGCGAAGTGTAGCAACATTAAGAGATATTCCATTACTTTTGGCACTTCAGAAATTATAACACAATTGACACGTTTAGAAAGATAAAGGGGGTAAATCCAGAAGCTATCCATTCTCAGATAAGACAACCATAAATATTTTTATGGGCATTGTATTATATTCTATCATTGTATACATGATATAGTCTTTAGTTTTTATAATTGCATTTTCAATCGGGTTGCTGTATTTTAGAAACACATGGTATCCATATTTGTTATGGGAATCTTTTGCCAGGCACCGCGTTTGGCATTTTGGCTGTTGTGGCCTTGTATTTGGAAAAATGGATGTCATTTTCAGTTACTTTTGTCCACAACCAACAAACAGGTGAAACCAAAATATGCCTTTCAGAAAATAACTGCCGTTGCCACGAAGTATTGAACTCTCGTCTTCTCCACTTATAGATATTGATCAGTCAATGAGGTGCCAGAAGAGTTCTCAGTTAAGTGATGTTTCTCAGTATAATACATACCGTACTGTATAGTTATTTTCTGAAAGGCATATTCTGTCTGATAAAATGCGGGACCCCAAAGAAGTTGCCACGGAACATCCGTTGGAAACCCGTGCTCTAAGCAAGTTGTTTTCAATACGTCCAGTTAATTATTTTATTTTTGTTCCCTGTTGCGCCAATAGAGGGCGCTGGCATTCCAATTGAGAAGTACAAATCTTAGGTATGTATTAGAATTTGTAAGTTCACCAGGAAAATAATTAGTCATCCTGGCGAGCTAGCACAGAGGTGTCGTTAATGGATAGCGAAGTGGTCGAGTTACGTGCTCAACTGCGCGTGCATTGCCTCTACGTGATGATTGGGAAGTAACGTTGAGTGAGACATTTTTGTTCCAAGCGGGAGTTTCCCGTAAAGGTATTCAAGGATGTGACGGAACGGCAAAAAGGAAATTGTGTTTGGGAGTGAAATTGGTGTTTCGGACTGTTCAACATGTCTACAAGAAATGGTGCAGCATGCGTGGTCATGAAACAGAACACCAGGATTGTGATCGAAAAAAAGATCCTAACCGAGAGGTACCTGACAGGAGTTTCACGGCTTGTGAATCAAAATCGCTTCTGAACCCGACAGGAATTGCTTCAGTGGGCGAAGGTCCATCTCAAATTGTGCTTACGACTGGAAGTGCATGCAAGTGAGATATGGAGTCGGTTACCTCGGAAGAGGCTCACACTGGCACATAGAGTTGCACGTCTTCAATGGGCCAGAAATCCCCTTAACGTGGACAGTAGCTGACTGGTGGCGTGTAATGTGGTCCAACTAATCACTTTTCTGCCTTTAATCAAATGACGCACGGCGTCAAGTGCACCGAAAGCCCAATAAATCATTTCATCCTCAATGTATGCAAGGGCAGGTTCAGGCCGGACGTAGGTCTGTGGTGTTTTGGGGGATTTTTTTGTATTATGGATCGGGCCCACTCATTGAGATGACCACTAACATTCATTCACGATGTGATCAGGTGTTGCCCTTCAATCAACATATTCATGATGAGGTTTGACATTTAAAAATTGTCCTTTGTCTCGGAGCAGGTGTTCGACGACCCCGTCCCCAACGGTCTTTCTCCTCTCCGATGCATACCTCTCCAAGCTGCAGCTGCCTCTTTTAGCCAATCACAATTAATTAATCCACCTGCCTCTCGTACACCCACACTTTCACATCTACCCTTTATCGAGATATGTACATTATGTAATTCACTTTTATTACAGTCACCATGAAATAGTCATCCACCGCTTGCTGCTCCTGATGTCGCTTTCTTTTGCTTCAACTTACTGCAATTCAATTATCAAATATGTGAATGTGTATTTTTCGATACTTTGATTATTCACATCATCTTGAGTCTTCCTGCCTCTGTCATACTCTTTTTTTACCCCGGCGGTGATCTATCGGTTAGAAATTTTTCGGAATATGGACTGGGTCACCGTTTCGCATAGGCAGAGATAGACTTGGAAGTCTGGGGGTGAGGCACGGTCATTATTGCTGGAGGGGGGGGGGCCAAGATGATGATGATGTCGATTCATCTATACATATATGCATTAGATCTGTCGACCTCACTTTCGATGCTTCCCCCCCCCCCGTATCTCCGCCGTTTCGGTTAGTAAGGCTTTTTTCCAGGCCTTACTAACCGAAAGGTCTCCCATTTGAAAAAGTCTCTCCGAAGAGAGCAGGCACGCCTACAACACAATACTGACAAAACATGAAAATCCGAGCATTTCCATCTTTACTTTAGAAAATGGAAGTCAGATGGCAGCATGAACACGAAACAAACGCAACTCGACAACATAAATTCCTTAGAGCCAAGCATACACTCAGAACACACATTCCGGCATGTGCCGATTCGTTAGAAATTCCGTAGAGGAATGTGTACGAGGTTCATGTTCGGTTAAGTAGTAGTAGCAGTAATTAAGGCCTTTTCCGGTCTGACACAGTATAAAAACTATACTAACGTTGTAAAATCGCAATTGAAATGCTCCGCGCTTTTCTCAGATATCGTGTGCTGGAATCGTTGATATCCAATTATGCGGTGCCGCGACTGCATAATTCCTCCCATATCCCCCCATCACACTAGTATTATTTCTATTTCCTACACAAACGATATTTCACTTTTCTTTCCGCCGTTGCCTCATCTAATATTATGTCTTTTTATGAAGAGTGAGTGCTCCGTTATACTAATATAAGTACCGGGAGTATTATTTTTGCTTTCGGCTGCCGGATCGCGATGTCAGGCTTAATCCCGGAGAAAAAGAAGAGGAGAAAACCTTCGCTGACGTATCGATGTTGGAAGTCATATAAATTTCGGAATTTTTTCCTTTTCTATGTATTCTGTCAGAATGCTTTGCTGACGCCCGGTAAGATATGAGCACGGGGGTAAGGATACGAATTGGTATCCTGCCTGGCGCCATCCTTATTATTTCGTTCCGCTTTTTCGCAATGTACGTACGTCTTTTCCTTTTATACGCAGACTCTACTTCTCTAACTTATATATATATATATACCTTAGTGTATATTTCTTATTATTTTCTTTCCTTCTTGTGCTTCCATTCCGCAGACTTTTTGTTCCATTTCGGAATAGGCTTCAAACTATCTTTTCTCTCTCGGTGTTTATTTATTTGCTTACTTCCATTTTCAATCCTTTTTTATGTACATGTGTGCATGTTTTTTTTTTATGTAGCAAAAAAACCGTTTTGTGTCTAGCATATAACTTTTCCCATCTTTTCCCGTGTTTTTTTTATTTTTTTGACATGAATTCTTTGTTGTCTTCCCGTGAATCTGCTCGAGACATTTGATGGCTCCGAGTCTTTTCTAGACTTATATCCGTGTCTCCAAACAAACGGATACAAACAAAGGCATTATTCATTTGAGAATTTTCGGCGTACTCCAGTAGTTGTTGTTTGGTTTTTTTTTTTTTTTTTTTGTGTTTTCGATTGTGATTTGTATTTTTCCCCCATTTCTGTGCTTTGTGTTATGTTATGATCGCCCGTTATCTAGAATTCGAACGCCGAACATTTGTTGTTGTTTTTTTTTTACTGTAAGGTTAACTCATTAACTTTAAAGGCGGCATTTACGGAGATGTATAATTGTATATACCCATGATTGGAAGAATTTGTAAGCTTGCAATATGGTGCCACATCAATAATTCTTACCGTGCAGGGAACATTTTCAAGAGAGAGATAGAGAGAGAGACACGCAATATCTGATAATTACACAATTCATTGGAGCCAGTCTAAGACAACCAATCAACTCCGGCCATATCGCTATACTGCAATTTGCTGCTCAGATGGAAATGAAGGATCCACCTATCGGTGGTCACTCCAAGCTGTTAGGGGAAAGTACCTTATTATTCTACCGTATAATCCACGGTGGCACATAATCCGCATGCGAAATTTGAAGAAAATTAAAAAAGTGTATATATATATATATATACACGTTGTTTTTTGATTATGTGTGTGTGTATATATATATATATATATAATTCGCGGTGGCGTATTCATTTCAATCCCACAAACTTTCAAATACCGACTCATCAGAATAATATCATTTTCTGCAGATTGTCCACAGCGGTAGATAAACCGCATTTGTAAACGTTTAACCACTTTTTTGACATATTATCCGCGGACTATATAGAGGAAAACACGGTGTATTCTTCCCCCGGTTTGAGTCTAGGACTTGACGGCAACCTTCACGGTGTTACGCGAGTATATTACCACCACACCACTAGAGCACTTTCCAAGGCAACCTAACTAATTCAAGGCATATCTTGTTATGGGCAAATTTTTTGTTAGAGAACTCGTTGAATGTTCTCTTGAAAAACTTAGAATAAAGAAAAACTAGAGTCTAAAATAGATTTTTCTGGACTCCGGGGACATTTGGGGGGCACAGTGGTGGTCGGCTGAAGTTGGTTTTGTGCAATTTTCTTTGAGACGAGACTGAGAGTGAGAGAGAGAGCTGGTACTCGGTTTAA
Source organism: Pholcus phalangioides (assembly GCF_987345545.1). Taxonomy (NCBI): domain Eukaryota; kingdom Metazoa; phylum Arthropoda; class Arachnida; order Araneae; family Pholcidae; genus Pholcus; species Pholcus phalangioides. The sequence continues at coordinate 33,314,985 of NW_028301615.1, read as the reverse complement.
AAAAATTCTCTCCACATTGAGGAGACAGACCTACAACACGATACTTACATAACATGAAAAATCAAGCATTCGCTATTTTCACTCCAAAATATGGGAGGCAGATGGCAACACAAGTGTAACAAGAAATAAGAATTACTCTGACAAGATAAATACCTTAGGGCCACTATTACAAACACAAAAAGCATTCCTACATCAAACCAATGTATCAGAAAATCTTCGGAGGAATGTTTACGCGGTACATGTACAATTAAGTACTGGTCTACTAGTGCAAGTGAAAGTCGAAGGGAATAAGGCTTAGATGTCTGTCTTTCCACATTGGTATACATATATGATTGCAATTTCCTGAGAATGGATTCTGATAACATTCAAAATTGCAGAACATGTTGGGTGGCGCTGTCCTATTCAGGGTACAGGGATATGTTACTTATTATACTTCCCACTTCTGGACTCTGTGATAGTCTTTTCAAATACATAACATCCATAACAAAAATCATACATTTTATTGACCTTATCGATTAAACAGGCTGTTGGTTTGTACAAGGCCAATCTGGATCGAATAACGTACGTATTATATTCACAGTTCACGTTCCCACATAAAATTATCCATATACTGTTTGTGGCTAGCATTGGTACACCAATGGTGTGAGACACAATGTGTCACACAATAAAGTTTGATTGTATGATGATTGATTGATTTTGAATTAGCAGATAACATGTTCAGACTTCTTTGAGACACCCAATAAGATGTCACTATCGGGTCTTGTATTCCAATACCAAGAAAAAATTCATATCTTTGGATCGTCTCCTGTTAAGTAAACCAATATTTACCATGAAATCATCGATGATTCGAATCGTATCAAATCATTTAGAATTTCATGGATATCTTCTGGCGTGTCCCCAAAAGAAAATCGCATTCTGTTAGCTTGAAAGGAAAAATGGGTTTTATCCAATATAACCAAACTCTCTTCTATTCCTATTCATAAACAGGAAAATGGACAGAAACTTTTGCTTAATGTTTAATATCCCAAAACGTCTCTGATGGTAGAAGATGGTTTCTCTGTAGGGAAAGGAATTGGGGGGGGGGGGGAGAGAAAACAACGCCCATGAGGCAGAGGAAAAGGGCGAAAAACGAAAAACTAAAAATCGAAAATTACCCTTCACCCTGACTTCGCCTTGATGCAAAATAACAGAAATTCGCCCATGGAACTGCAGTTCCTCCAGCAATTACCGAGCAGATAAAAATGATGGTAATTATCAGGATAGGAGGGGAGGGAGGGAGGAAAGAGAAGGGGCGGGGGAGAGTCGTGGCTGTTGGTACTGGTGATTATGAAGTACTGAGTCGAACGAAGAGAGAGAGAAGATTGCCAAGCAGGGGGGGGGGATGAGTTTTGGCTGCAATTAATATTAGCCCCATCAGTTCCGCTAAACATAATAACTGCACTTCGAATCAACTCCTCGTTCTCCTCCTTCTCCTAAAAATTTTTCTGGGAGGAGGCAATGCATATATGTATGTGTATGTATATATCTATCCAGTTCTCGAGCGAAAGCGAGGACTGACTGGTACTTAAAAGGTTTGTGTCCCTCGTAATGTGGAATGGCCTACTTCGTAGTGCATTTCCAGGAAATACTGTATTCCGATACTTTAACTCCTTCTCCTCTCGGACCTCTGATCTTTATGTGCAATAATCTCCCCCCCCCTTCCCGCTGCATCCCCAGACGTTCCAGATGTACAAAACTAAAAAGGAAAAAAAAATGTGAAACACATAAATCGACGGCGTCGGTTAATTATAACGAGTGTATAAATGGCGCGAGTTACATTTTTATAGGTGAGGAATGATCTCATATTTCGTGATGTAATTCCGGATGGAATGATACTCCAATCAGCTTGATGCTGAAAATGTTCCTATGAATTCTGGTAGTGATTAATGAAATTATTTCACCTCCTTCCACCAATATATACGCTGCTTCAATCGAATGTAAGGGTTACTTAATACAAACGAATCATCCCAAAAAAAAAAAATTGTATATTTAGCAAAAATACAGGGTTTCCCATAAATTCGTAAGTAGTTTAAAAATCTGTGAAAAATAAAGAAATCGGTATATTTGAAAATGCAGTTTGTGAAAATTTAATTTTCACGAAGGAGTGTGTGTGTGTGTGTGTTTTGTACAAAAAAAGAGAAAAAATTCATTCAAATTTTTGACGAAAGCACGAAAGAAAATTACTGGAAATATGCAAATCAGAGCCCTATCAAATACAGGGTGCACGATTAGTAGTTCTTCTCTGAATTTTCTTGTTACTGGAGCTTGCATAAGATTTTCATATTATGATGTTGAAATTGGTGGATAAAGCAATATTAGTGAAGTTGTTTTATCTGAGCCATGAATTGCCGTGTGAAGCTTTACGAACTTTCCGACGCAGAAGAGATTAAAAAAATGTTTTCGTGCTCTGGACTGGTTTCCGCTAGTCCTCCATGAACGAAAATTCGTACATTTTTTTTTCTGTATCAAAAACAACATTCTTTAGTGAGAATAACTTTTTTATTGCCGTATTCAAGTATCGAAATTCCTTCAAGGTTTTAATAATTTTTAAACCAGTTATAAATTCTTGGACACTCTGCACATGAATGAGTTACATTAATGTGACCGCTATCTTACACCGGATAGGACCCCCCAGTAAGAAAAAGTAGCACTATATAAGAAAGGCTGTTACATTTTGTAGATCCCAGTCAACGAAAGTTCAAGCATCTGCATGTAAACAGGGTTACTTCAAAACAGTGGTGGACAAATATATTGCCGGACTTTTTACGGGCCATGTAAAAAGTTCGACCGGGCATAATTTTTTTCTCTCGACCACATACTTCACGCGGGCATAAAAAAAATCAAATCCATGGGTTTTTTTTTTATAAATACTTTCTTTTCAATTTTCTTATCGACAACTTGCTGTCACAAGAAGCTTCGCTCGCGTGGATTTGTTAATCTGAAAATTACTCGGTGATGATTCGCTCACGTAACATTTGTTGAACACCTCAGACCCCCCCCCCCTCCACGCCCCCTTTGGGAAATGAACATTCAGAAATCCCGTCTTAGTCGGTATATATCAATATTATAATATATAATACTTACTAATTTCATATTTACGGTTTCAACGATTTTGGGACAGTGATCATTGCTCCATATATATAGTCTGCACCCCATTCCCCGGGGGTTGATGTTTTAAAAATCTCTTCTCACTGAGTTTCTCCATTACAATTCAAAAATACTGACCAAATTTCATATTTATAGCTTTATAGGTTCAGCTGTTTCGACTGGATGTTATTTCTCCATATGGCACCCCCCCCCCTCCCGCTCGATTGAACCTTATTTTGATCCCCTGAGTGGCCGAATTTCTAAAAACCCTTAGTTATTTTCTACGTCAAAAAATTACTACTACGGAAATAAAACTTCTGATAAATTTCATGAATTTTGGCGGTTTCGGCTCGGAGTGATTGCTCTATTTAACCTTTGAATTCCCCTTTTGACCCCCCTTAGTGGTTGAGTTTTTTAAAAAAAACCTTTCTTAGTTAGTCTTCATGTCATAAAACTTCTGACCAAATTTCAAGAGTTTTAGGGGTTTCTGTTCGGCGTGATTTCTGTGTTACCTTTGAGGAGGCCTTCTATCTCTAGGAGGTGCTGGCTACGGGCGCTGAAAGATTGGCAAATTTTAAAATCGAATTGTCGCCGAAAGTTTTGATCGCGAATTCTGTAAACATTCTTTTAGATACAATCGGCCAAATTTTCTAAAAACTTTGTCATGTAGTTCTTGAGAAATTTAGTCGTCTATTTGCAATACCTCACTGAAATCTAGGTTCGTCGAAGTAATTTTAGTAGGTTTTGGCGAAAATTAGATTTTTCAATTCACCGATCTCTCAGCGCTTGTAGCTCACCATTAAATACCGATATCTTACAGATAGAGGTTATTCCACCTTAAGATTCTTTTTTTTTTGTGCAAAATCAAATTGTCGCCAAAATCTGTAACCACCAATTTTAAATTTTCATCGAATATTTACTTCGACAAACACTGATTTCAGTGATGTATTGCAAACGAACGACTGAAGTTCTCCTGAACTAGATGACCAATTTTATTAATTCTAATCTCTTTTGGTAGCTGGTGGAATGGACAAGTATTTTTTGGGAAATTTTACCGATTGTAGCTAGAAGGGCGTTTGCAGAATTGGCGATTAAAATTGTTTAGCGAAAATTGGATTTGAACTCTGTCAATCTTGTAGCACTTGTATCTCGCCATTAATACCAGATATTTCAATGAAATTGACGTCGCCTTATTGCATTTTTCTACACTTTCCAAATATGTTCTTAGTTTGCAAAAAACTTCACAATTCATGCTTTTTTTAGACTTGACACATTTTTTCCATAATCAATTATCCGCCATGTAAAAAATTTTTTGAGATAGGATAGGGTTGATGGGTGTTTCATGATCTACTGGGGCTCGTCTATCACCCTCTTTCGTTTGGCAGAACAGGTCAGATTTAGCCCCCCCCCCCCCCCTGTAGACATGAAATAAAATAAATCATACTCTGTTATAGGAAATTTTCCTCCTAAAATTTTTTCATTCGCCAATTATCGCCGGCTCTGCATTCATGAATTTGCGCTGTATTCCGGTTTTTATCAGGATTTGCCTTGGCTTTTATTTTTTGTCGTATGACCTGATCACCCTATCCTATTTTTTCCTTTGCAACATGTTTTATCCTACACATGTGGATATTATTGTGTAATACTGACACATCGCATCGTATTGATTGACACTGATGTTCGTAATAGTTTCCTCTGCCATCTGTATTATATCTCATGGAGGCATGTTATTTCTGCATAGTATCTGTAATCGATGTAAATCTGTTATCTGTATCAATGTAATATAGGTTATCCTACCTTTTGTGCCGTATGATATTAAAGAACATTTGATGTTCATAGTGTTTTCCGTTGCCGTAATTTTGAGATTTTTGGAGCAATTTATGTCGTATAATATGGTTTTTTCTTTTTTGTTTTTTTCCCCGGAGAAGTGATGTCAGATGTCACTTTGTGCTGGCTTTTCTGATTGCTCTGAAGGCTGATTACTGCTGTTGCGACCTCTGCGTGGGGGGCCTCTCCCAGCCTGGATGCTGAAAGGCTTTTCCAGCATGACTTCTTAATCGCTTATATCCCCTTTGAGGACAGAGCGGGAGTCAACTTCTGGTTTGGTGGTAGTGGTCACCCTATACAGGATCCTCGCCTGCCCAAGTCTGACAGTCGTAAATTGACTCTGTTTCTGTAACAGCAATTAGTTAGCAGTTTGACTAACTTTTGATTTTTAACAGGTGACCACAACAACGTTTAATTTTTTGTACAACTTTCAAAATTTAGATATAAAACAAAAAGAAATGAATATGTATCGTTTCTGATATTTTTTTATGCAAAGAAATAAATTTGATTTTAAAATTTTTCTTGAAGTAAGTAAATCCATTGATGATATTTTTAAGATAACGATTAACATATCTGAAATTCTTGAACAGTGAAACTCTTGAAATTTGGTCAGAAGTTTTATGACGTGAAGACTAACTAAGAAGGGGGTTTCTTTTTTAAAAACTCAACCACTAAGGGGGTCAAAAGGGGGATTCAAAGGTTAAATAGAGCAATCGCTCCGAGCAGAAACCGCTGAAATTCATGAAATGTATTTGAAGTTTTATTTCCGTAGTAGCAATTTTTTGACGTAGAAACTAAGAAGGATTTTTAGAAATTCGGCCACTCAGGGGATCAAAATAAGGTTCAATCGGGGGGGGGGGTGCCATATGCAGAAATAACATCCAGTCGAAACAGCTGAACCTATAAATCTATAAATATGAAATTTGGTCAGTATTTTTGAATTGTAATGGAGAAACTCAGTGAGAAGAGATTTTCAAAATTCAACCCCCGGTGGGTAGGGGTTCAGGCTATATATATGGAGCAATCATCACTGTCCCAAAATCGTTGAAACCGTAAATATGAAATTAGTAATTATTATATATTATAATATTGATATATACCGACTAAGACGGGATTTCTGAATGTTCATTTCCCAAAGAGGGGGGGGGTCTGAGGGGTTCAACAAATGTTACGTGAGCGAATCATCACCGAGTAATTTTCAGATAAACAAATTAACAAATCCACGTCCGACCGGGCATGTGGGTTTTTGGATATTTGTCCAATCCTACTTTATAATATAGAAATCAGATGGCAGCGCTAGTAGAACTCGAAACACGCATAACTCTGAAAAGCTGAATACGTTAGGGCCACCGCACACATTTCAGCATAACCTACTCGTAAAAAATTTCAAAGGTGAATGTTTAGGGATGGAGATCCTTGACAGGCCGCTGGGCCTGCGTTTGATTCGCGGGGTTGAGAAACAACCCTTTTTTTTTAGTGCAAATGCGAGCCGATCTCCTCTACAACATGCCTACAAACAGTACAAATATGCAATCATCACACTTCATTTTTGAAATATAGATGGCAGCACTGAAAAATCAAACACAACACTAAATAAAGACTTTCAGACTGTTATCTACACACACTCCCGTCACAACTCACTGGTTTGTAAATTGCCCATAGATGGCGATAGACCTGAATTGTGCTCGGTTTGAAAAAAAAGATTGTTAGCCCTCTTTTTCTCTTTCAAACCGAGCACAACTCAGGTCTATCGTCATCTATGGGCAATTTAATACCTAGTTAGTTGTGACCGAAGTGTAAGTGCGTGTACCTAACAGTCTGACTGTGTATCTAGTTCTGTGTAAAAAGAAAGGAAGAAGTTGCACACGAGCCCCTGGTGTTAAGTAATCAGTTGAAGAGTGATGCAGGAAATTAAAACGCTCCTCGTTTGCCCAAATACCCTCATGCCCAAGTTTCCGTTCATTACTGCTGCTAATGTATATCCCATAAGGTAATCCACAAGAAAATAGATCTTGAAACTGAATTTTCTTTTTATATTGCATTCTGTTCAAAATGCAAACCATCAATATTCTTCTCATCAATGTAAGGTTCCCCTAAAACCGGAACTCCATCTTACGAGGATATAAGCTCGTCATCTATAGCCTTAACCTCGAACCTCTCGGCTCCTAATGATGTCACGTTCTGTAGCAGCACATCTCCTTCCTCACTTTGAATTCGTGGACGCATTGCTTCTCTCTCCGCCTCTTATAGGTACGTATATATATTGTATTTTCTCTGGAAAACCTTCCCTCCATATTGAGAGACAAGCCAGCCACTCACTCTCACTCGCTCACCTTATGCATAACAAAGAAGTTAAATTTTCCAGAACAGCTTCTGACGACGATATGCAGAGCAATGGATACTGCCGCATACCTAAGGTAAGGGGACACGCAGGGTGATTAGCATAAAATCCCTATTATAGGGCCATTGCTTGGTACATCACTTGCTTCTGGAAAGCTTTTCCCTGATCTGAATAGAGAATACTTGATTTACTTTCTCTGTCTCTCTCTCTCTCTCTGCCTCGATCTTCCCTCTCATTTCTCTTTGCCCTTTACCCGTATCCAAATGCCAAAGACTTTAAATGTTGGATCGCTTGGGATTTCCCTTGTTACCCATAACTGCTATTCAGGTTTTATGAAGGATTATGAAATAATAATCTTAACTGGCAATGTACTATAGTATATTGGAGTCGACGGATATTTTGAGCATTGAGTGGATTGGTATCGATGTATTTGTAGGGGAATGGGGAGTCGGCAAATCGGTGGTAGTTTGGTTGTTACGCTCGAAACAATTTGCCTTTCCCTCGAAAACGTTATTGGTGGTAGTTATTTTAAAAATTAATAACATTTAATTGATTCTATCCTTGTTTAATTAATCGAATAATCGATTGTTTACGTTTCTAACACTAACGTATAATGATGATTAGCACAAAGACTAAAAATTCTATAATTCTAGGATTGTATCTGAGTTATGTATTGAATTTGTGAATTGAAATACATTCTTGATTCTTATATTGAAATCATTGTGATAACTGAATATTGAACGTGGAGGTCAATGTGATGGCTCAACCTTAAATACAGAAATCAGTATGCTGACTCATAATTGGATGCCGAAATCAATGTGCTACTGATATATGAAAATATCAGTCAATTTTGTCATCTTTGCTTGAGTTATTCAGCTGACAATTATTGAAATTGGGAAATCTTGAATTGCAATCTCAACATACATCGTTGAAATCAATGTGATGACTCAACACTGAATGGTGAAATCAATGTGATGACGCAACACTGAATATTTAAATCAATGTGATGACACAACACTGAATATTTAAATCAATGTGATTACTCAACACTGAATATTTAAATCAATGTGAGATGACTCAATACTGAATATTTAAATCAATGTGAGATGACTCAACAGCTAATGTTGAGACAAATGTGATGAATTAATTGTTTGTGAATCTTAAATTTCAATCACAACATTGAATGATGTGCCCCATTCAATGGCTCCGCATTTAATGTTGAAAGCCAATCTCAATATTCCTCAACGTTGAAGATTAGTTGTTATGACTCAACATTGGTTCCGAAAAATTCTAATGAGCATGAAAATGTAATAAAAAATATATAATAAGAAAACATTTTTCTGTGTATTTTTTTTAATCCAGTTGAAAAATTATAATTAACTGTTAGAACAATTATAATTTTTCACACCCAGAGAAAATATGTACTATTTAACCGACAATGGTAAACATGATTTCGTTTTTGAGAACAATGAAAAATTGACGTGAAAAACTTATTTTCACAGTAATGCCAGTCTATTTTTGAGTTCCTTAATTATTTTCTGTGGTTCCCAACTTCGAGGCGCAAATGCGAAACGACCCCCCCCCCCCGTCAAAAAAGTCTCGCCACTGCGAGCAACAGGCCTACAGCAGTACAATTATTCAATCATTACACCTCATTAACAGTTAGAAAAATTGATGGCAGATGACAGCACTACACATAACAAGCATTACACAGAAACAAACTTAATTGATCCGAATATTGCATGCATCTGCAAATTTCTCTTCAAAAATGTACGTCTTGTGTGTTATTTTAATGTCTAAAAGTGGAATGAACCGTTAACGCGCGAATCCATAAAAGTAATGCAAAAAGCATGTGTCTTTTGGCTAAAATAGTGTCTCTTTGCTGACTTTCAACTTTCAAATTGACACTGTGCTGAAAAGTTAAACAAACTGATAATTCTCGATTGCAACGGTTGATCTGGACAGAAATTGCTATTGGCGCCCGCACCGACGTTCATGTCTTAGAGGTACAGAGATGATACTACATTATCAAGATGACATCCTTTCACTATATGCTCGTATCATTTCTTTCTGTCACTAGACCTGATGCCATGTTTATGGGTGATAATGCAACGGTTAACAGAGTTCGTTGTCGAGCATTACGTCCAGTCCGAACGCTGACTCGTATGTAATAGTCACCTATTTCTTTTGACTTGAACCCAACAGAGAATATATTAGACACCCGTGGAAGATATTCAACTGCTCTCTATGACTCTTCCCAAAAAAACCTTGGTGACTTGCGAACAAGTCTTTCTCATAAATGTACACCGTAAACCGCCGTTGATAATCTTATTATTGGTATGGACCGACGTTTTTAATGGCTTTCTGGTGGTTTATGGTGGTTGCACAGGTGGTTGGTTACATGGTGGTTGGCCCCTTCGTCAGTGGAAAATTAAAATGTCTTTTTACAGTGCGTATGACTTTAATGAAAACACGTGGTACTATCGGGGCGGACGTCTGCAGATAGCAGAGGGAAAGATGATGATGAAATGATCATGATTGTGAGTGCATCGATGATGAAGTGACCGGAACAGGTAGGTATAAGTATTCAGACCATAACTTGGAGAAAAATGGGTGCTGGAAAAATCTTTAACCAAAGGAAGAAGAGTTTATGTGAATATGGGGAGCTTCAAAGAAATCTAGGTCTAGGAGTGAAGAACGTTTCTGATTGATTTTGACAGAGTTAAAGTGATTATTGGTCCAGATCAATGTTTTGCTCTATAGGAGAACGTTTGAGCTGTTGATTTTTAATGAACCGTTCATGTTCAGTAAGGCGAGAGTGGCTTCAAGACCAGACAGCGTCTGCTTCTCTCACCCTATGATCTGTGTAAAAAAAACTCCAACAAAAAAGAAATAATAATTACAACATTTGCTTTTATAAGCATTTTTAATTTTGCTGCTCGACTTTTGAGCATTAGTGTGAAAAATTCCGTGTTACTTTAATAATAGCTGCTTCCACCAATGTCCCGAAAAGATTTATATAATTTTGGTAAAAGGATCGTTATCAAGATCGTTCTTATTTCTGAACGTAAGATCGACATAAAGAGCAGCGAAAAATATTAGTTTCGTTTCTGCGGCACTTTTAGTTCTTCATCAGCTGAAAAACCGGTAAAGCCTCTTTTAGGTTTTTTTTTTTTTCTTATTTTATTTTTACGACTTTGGTCTCACGTTTCGCAAATGAGACTGGAAGTTTTTCTAACGTATTACGCCCTTGGGGAATACGGCAATTTTCTCGGTGCTCACTAAAAGAGAGACGTTGTTTATTGACTTGGTGGTTGATGTCCTACGCAGAGGCTACGTAGTCTTTACTATTTTCTTGTTGCTGTTGTCGTTGTTATTTTTTCTCGTCTTGTTTTGCAAGTGTTGTTACGTAAGAAATCGTCTGAGTTGTCGGAAACAGTCACATTGGGAGGACGTTTGCGAGATCTTCCAAAGGCAATTCTCTCCTGGGAGGAATGGAAACCGAGACGCAACCAATTCCCAGATATATTTTTTCTCTCTCTCTCTCTCTCCCTCTCTCTCTCTGTAGAACGTTTTTGCTACCCTTTCTTTTTATATATATATTTTTACTTCTTTTTTTTCCGTTCGACATAACCATTTATCTTCATAAGCTTCACCTATCCTACAAGCCTTCTCTTCCTCAGATACCGTTGCAAGAGATGTTAATGCATTTCATATCCAGGTTACACACGTGGAACTCTGAAATTCTCCCGGATAGAAATTGATGTCTGTTTGCTCAAAAATGATGGGAACGTGAGAAAAACAGCACAAAAGGTGTATTGTTGAGTGAAAGCATGTTATCGTTGAGATTTAGCAATTTAATTTAATTAGAAGCTGATTACAGTGAACTAAACATCTCTGAGGCTCGTCTACAATAATGTGCTATGTGATGACCCCAACTAGCTTGCTACAATTACCCATCAATGTGTACGGATGTCACGAAATATTTCATTGCAAGCCATACAACGTTCACTAGACGAATTTCTACTTACGATGCCCAGAATCACGGCCGGCCCTTTAAAAACACTTCAGTTGTGTCTCCGGGACTTAATACGGTGTCTAGGTCTAATGTGACGCTGCGATCGTGACCGGTTCGTGCGTGGGCAAAAAAAAAACAAGAGAATGAAAGAAATGAGGAAAAGCAAAAGAGCCTAGTCATTCCTAGTCATTTATTACCCCTCGATTAAGCCTTTAAGTGATTTTTTTTTTAATTTCCTTTATCCGCATTATATAACTGCCACATTGGAATTAAAAGCGTGTTAACAACCTGAGATATTTTGGGGTGACCGATATTAAAGCAGCAAGTTTGACGAGATATCTCGGGATTGCCGCTGTAAGGGTTAAGCATATATAAATGCACATTTGTGATTCGGCCGTCATAACTAACAACTCAATTCATCTGAAAATTTGTGATAGTCTGTTAAGCTATTATAGATCTCTCTGTTGCTTTCTTCGCAATTATTAAATTATTTGTCGGAATGAAGAGATAACTATTATTAGTTTTCCGATCTAAATCACAGTCTAAAGTGCGATCTAATTGTTTTGAGCACTTCCCAGCTATCATTTTGCTTTGTGTTTCCGACTTTGTCTTTCTATTTTCAATTAACTATGATTGTACTGCAATATTCTGATTATTAGAGCTCGGATTTTTATGACTATAAGATAAAACGTCGTTGCTGATTGGTTGAAAAACTTGAAATTCCGGTTTTTTTTTACCTATCATCAAAGACGTTTTACCTTTAGGTCATAAAATTCCGAGCTCTATTAATTATATTGGGCATCAGGATGCCCTTCGATAGAAGGTGTACGGTTTGATAGTGGAGGCGAAGGAAATCACATCAGTTGTAGCATTCATAACCGCTATCAATGTGGCCCCAAAAAGCGATTTCAAGCTTGTAAAAAAAAATATACGTATTTTAATAATTTCCCGCGTCGAGTTCAAGTATTTTTTCAAAAGACCGGGAAAGAATTGGTCTTATTTTTCTCGACTTAGAAATATATATGTGGCTGCAAATTGCCTCCCATCAACTATCATTTACATTTTGAGTGAGCCACAAATGCTTTTTCTCTCCTCCCTCCCTCTCTCTCTCCGAAGTACACAGTCCCAAACAAATTTCTTAAAATTATAATAAATTTTCTTTTTTCTCTCGGTATACCTGAAAGATTGAAAATTCCTGTTCTGCTGGGTAGATATCACAACATCGTAACGACATAAACGACAATCCATTTTTCCATGTGTATGGTGCACCTTCTCAAATAATGGAACAAAAAGTCACAGTTTAATAGTAGGACATTACAGCAGTAAATATGCCAAGCCAAAATGATTTCACACGTAGAAGTAGAACTGCTGCGTCGTGATTGCTCCGTCCAGAAAATGTCACTCTGTACTCGCTTATACAAAATATACTGGATGTTATGTGGAGATTTTTCTTTTTAATTCCCTTAAGTTCACGAGAATTAAACTACCTTCCCCTCACAGTCCGAAGAAAGTCCCCACTGCGTCTGTAGAGTATTGGTAGCACACTCACGCAGACTTCGAGGGGTCGGTCGTTTAATTCCCCGTAGAGGCAAGTGAATTTTGATTCCAAAGAAACATCATCTCTACGTAATATTTAGTTTGGGGTCATTCAAGTATCAGGTCAGCATCGGGGGGGGAGGGGGGTTCGGATTTGCTGACTTCTGATGACAAGGGGGGGAGGCGGGTTTGAAGGTTGCTTACGTCATCAACCACCCCTTTTTCAAGACATGAAATATTCTAAGCTGCTGGTGAAATTTTGCTGACAGGAGGGGGGGGGAGGGGGGGTCAGTATTTTGCTGACAAGGCGGGGGGGTCAAAAATGGCTGAAAATCTGCTTACGTAATACTTCAATGGCCCCTTTCGTGTATATCTTGAATAACAGAATACCCAATGTGTACAGGAAATTATGCGCCGTATATGCATGTCATTTCATGCTCGTTGGAAGACAATTTAACCTACCGGAGATTATTCACCTCCAAACAACTGAACTAAAAACAATTTCAAGATTGAAACTCTTATTGACTCTTTTAATGTTATAGTTTAATGTTTATGGATATTAGTTGAGCAATAATTGCCATAAATCATCATTAATTATTAAATGGTGTTAATGTACAGTATTTTTACATGAATCCGTATGATTCCTTATCAAAAACCACTGAAAGATACCCGAAAATCTCAAAAAACCTTTGAAGAAACACATTTGGTTGTGTTTTTCCGGAGAAAAAAATTGGGGGGAAAATTATTTTTAGAAGATGATCTACATGCATAAGTGAAACATATTTTTTGATCAAATAGCAAGTACCATCTAATTCAGTGGTGTAAACAACCTTCATCCCCTAAGGGTCAAATGCGACTCGCAAAAGGTGTGCCGATAGGAAAGCATCAGCCGTGAAACGGTGACCATGCTTCCTTCACAAAAATGCGGAAAATCGGGATCGACATCGGAACTCACATTGTTATCGACAAAACATTGCCAAAGCTAAGTCGAAAAGCCAAGAAAAAGTTGTCAAATATCTTTAAAATTTCTGAAAAATCGCAAGTGGCGGGGAAATTGACGGCTGTCACAAGTCGCAGTGGATTGAATTGTAATTCACTGGAAAAAAAAATCATATTTTTTTCCGTCAAACATGTGAAATGAACCCTTATTTACTGGGACATTTCCATATTTTCTAGTAATTTTAGCCATCTAAACTTTTTTGTAAAAATGTCCCGTTTTTTTCATTTCCTCCTATTTCCAAGAAAAACCTACTTGAGTATTCATTATTTAAGGGAATCAAGGATATCAATTATTTTCCATAGTGTGTGTGTTGTTGAAAGTTTTCATTTCTTATTGCATTCATTTTAATCTATTGTGAATCAGAGTAATGCTTCATTTCCCAATTTAAAGTGATTTCCCATCATTAATTAGCGACTTGTATTACCTTCGACAAAATGTTTGGTGACAATTGGCGATTTATTATATTCGGGATCCCAATTATACATATTTTTTCCCGCAGATATATGGTCAGCCAAAAATGAAAAAAAAAAATACTATTACAACCGGGTTGGCCTTAATTAAGGGAATGTCCTGTGGTCACTCTGTATATAACAGTTTCTGGCCTACAAACTGAAAAGTTTGTGCACCTCTGATCTAATGATCTCTGAGATCTTACAAAATATATAACCATCAATTCAATCTAGTATTTGACAACTAATTTCATTCATAACTGCTGCTAATTTTACTCACTATCTAAAACCCTTTGTTTGATTCCTGACGAATCGAAAACACATTCCTTATAAATAATGAAAAAGAGAGAAAATCGTTTGGAAAATGCTCAACAATTCAATGCAAATCGCAATTTCAGAACACTACAGAAAGCATAAAATCAAGCTATTATATCATAAAACGAAGCTCAATCTCTACTCGAACATTAACGGTATCATTGATACGACACTGTCTTTTATAGACAGGAAAATACATATTCTATACGTACACATAACTAGGAAGAAGAGTGTACCAAGTAGAAACTGGAAATCGATATTATTGCCCACAACCAAACCGAACCCTTGGTGAAACAGATGGGGGGAAAAAAAAGTAAATAAGAATCAGTGCAACCTGGAAGAGAGAAGTAAGCACAATAAAGCCATAGGAATCCTTTAGAATTCCCCCAGAGCTTGATTTCTCTAAAATATCTCTGGCGGAATATCTGGAAGAAGAGGAACGGGAATACAAAAATCGAAGTTAAGGTGGGTATATGAGGGAAAAAAAAGCAGATATAGAGGCTTCAAGTACGAGGAGACAAACAAAATAAATCGAGATATTGTTTTAGGTTCGAATTCCAGTCGGAGGCCCAACATTTTACCTCAAACCATATACTATTGGTCGCTCTTATAACAGGATACGGCAAAAAAGAAAAAGGATGTGGATTCCTCTTTTTAGAAAATAAAACAAAACTAAATTTCAGGAAGAAGTTGGAGAAGGCCAACAGGGAAATCGCACTTCAAATCAAATTTAGTTACAATATCGGAATTTTGTTTTCTTAGGGAATCCTTGAAAAGTTTTTTTTAGAGACTCGTTCAATTTTGGAAAACTTGGGAGTCTAAACTTTTTTTCATTTTCGATATGCAATACGAAATATCGAATATTTTCTGTTTGGAATGGTCAGTCTAAAACAAGGAACTAAAATATTTCTGGTATAAAAATTATGTACATTTTTTTTTCATAATTTATGTTGTAAAAATTTGAAGGGTGATAGAATATCAGTACACTACAACTAAACAAAAATTCCAAAGAAAGCATAAGTGTAAGTAGTGTATTGACCACACCTGTTGTCACTGGACTTTATTATCCCGTTGATGAGATATCTTCCAGCCCTGCTTCGTGGTAGAATCCTGAACAATTCTGAGTTTATTAAAAGACAAAAATATAAATACAAATATTACAAGCATACAAAATTATAGCAATATATTTTCGCGGACAAGTGAGTAGTGTCGCGGTTAACAGATTGTTTGGTGATTGCAGGTGAAATGGTGTTAGGAGTTGTTGGAGAATGTTCTGGGGTTCTGTTAAGAAAGAATGAATGTACTATTTCATCAGAAGCAATTACTGTAGCATATGGTCAACCTATGTGTATGTAACGCGTTTTGGCTGGAGGACCTATTTAGGTACTATAGAATCGGAATGCTAATGAACGGAGAAAACGAATTCCTTACCGCAGCATTTCTTATTCATGGTAATGACTTATTTACAATCACTATTTGGCTTGACAATTGTTAAAAATAGCGTGTGTCTGCTTTTCCGGAATCTGCAAGTGGTGCTATTCACACAAATAGTGTGATGGATGCATATCATCAGAGGGACATACCTCAAACACGAAGAACAAAAAAAAATAAAAAATAGAGCCATCTACTGGCTAAGCCACTTTCACACGGAGCGGATGCGGATGCGGGTCCGCGTACCCTTTCACACGAGCACTAAAGATGCGGACGAATCGCCGACATCTTTAGTTTGAAATTCGTGCTTAAAAACTATTTTTTCGAAATTTTTGTAATTATTTTTCTCCTTCACCTCTGATTCAGTGCCTATAGGCAGCCTAGAGGCATTCTTTGGTGGTTTAATCTAGAGCTACATAGAATATGGGTATAAAGATGCCTTCATTCCGATCCTCACAAGTAGTCGATGGGAGAAAATGTCTTAAAATATTTTCAAAAGATTTTGAAAACAAATCTGTCTTTCCGGAAAAATATGAAAGAAAAATTCCAAAAACATCCAATGTTCGAAAAATCCAATCCAAAAACATTCGATGTTCCAAAAAAAAAAAAAAATTCAGGAGATATCAAAGAATTTGCAAGTAGAAAAAAAGGGGAGGGGTGGAGTCTTTCAAAATGCCTGTGCTCAGAAATATTCACATCACAATTCTGTCTTGTGCCGGGATTACACTTTAAAAGTTTTGTAGAAGCTGTTTGATAAAACGTGAAAAATTCAATCAATAAGATCACCGGTTGCATTGGCTTGAATGCAACCGATGCGCCTATTGGTTGAATTTTCAATTTTTATAAAAGATATTTTATAAAACTTTATAGCGTGATCCTGGCCTTAGGCCGGTATTACACTATAAAAGTTTGGTGAAAGTCCTTTTATAAAACTTGAAAAATGAAGCCAATAAAGTCACCGCTTGCATTTTCTAGAATGTAACCAATAACCTTATTGGTTAGATTTTTCAAGTTTTATAAAAGGGATTTTATGAAACTTTTACAGTGTAATACCGGCCTTAAGCCCAAATTGCACTATAAAAATCTTATAATAATTCTCTTAAAAATGCAACCAATAAGCTGATCGGTTGCATTCGAGCAAATGCAACCGATAAATTAATTAGTTGCTCTTCTCAAGTTTTATAAAATAACTTTCATAAACCTTTTAGAGTGAAGTCCCATCCTTAGATTAGTCACTTCTGAAATATAAAATTTCACTTTTTTTTAGTTTATAGACTTAATATCGAGTAAAATATAGTTATAGGTATCGGGGGGCACCAAAACTATTCAAGTGCTTAGGGCCTGCAATCGTCTTAATCCGGCCCTGAGTGAACGCCGTACGTGGATAACGTCGTTTAATAAAAGTATTTTTTTTAAGTTTAGAAAAATTAAAAGATTAAAAATTTAAAAAAATAATAAATATTTAAAATAATTTTAAAAATTTAAAAAGAAAAAAATTAAAATTTTTAAATTTAATTTAAAAGTTATTAAAGTATGTAGTCAATTAAATATTCGTAATGAACAAAACGGCTTATAATTTTGGTCCCGTCAGTGGCAGTTTTTGACAGGTTTTATTGTATAAAATTGTAAAGTATGGACAAAAGGCAGTTAAAGTTGCTATATCTCAATCTCAGAAGGAAACAAAGGGATAGACGTATGTGGGTACATCATATATTGATGCACAGGGACTCTCATATGGTGTTTTTAAGGGTATTTAAGGCAAAATAATTAAAAAATTTCCGTGCAAAATTCCGTTAAAAAGTAGCCAAAGATGCGGACGAATTCGCTCCGCATCCGCATCGTGTGAATAGCTCCGAATAAACCTATTGCCAAAACTTCTATGTGCGGATGCGGAGCCCGCACTTGGGTTTTGACACATGCGGACGACGTCCGGACCCGCATCAACATTTCCTAGGCGCGTAGATATTTCGGCTCGTCTGAAAGGCTCTGTGTATTCCAATTGTTAAAACTTCTTCTGGACCCGCGTCCGCATCCGCTCCTCGTGAAAGGCCTCTAAAAATCTCTTTCTTAGTCTGACAGGACGGAATATAGAACTCTTCTTAATACATTCGCCAGTGTAATGACAAAAATCCAAATTTCGTGAAAATACGGGTCTCAGGTTCTCATCGTCATTGAAATTGGAATAATCAAAAACAAAAATTCTATTCCATAATCCTCGAAAATTCCTATATTGATTTTTAGCAATCGAACTTTGCGTACAAATTGATAACACGTTAAAGAGAAAACTACTTTTTTACCGTAATTCTTTTTCCTTCTAAATCCAACCGTTAAATCAGATTTAGAAAATATTAATACGCAATCAGGGATTGGAATGCGTCTGAAAGAAATAAAATTGTCGGTGTATTCGATGATTTATTCACGGAATAAATTGCCAGACTCCAATCGAAGTATACGCATGCTTTTGGGAAACATCAACGTATCAATGAATCGTAAATATTCAACACATATTTAATGCGTAATATCCGATTTCCAGCCGAGATATTACACTAAAGCGGAATTCATCCGTAATCGATGACGATACCGAAATTAATGGGTGTCTTGTGCTAACAACATGGGAAAAGTGCGTGGACGAAGACAGAAAAGGTCCTGTGCTTTCTCGCAACAGTGAAAGAGCTTGTTCCGATGGTGTGTGTGTGTGTGTGTGGTAGCTATGTACTTATTTTTTCCCGTCTATTTGCTGTGGTGGCCATCTTGTACTCCATCATCTCTATCATCCACGTGTCTCGCTCCACCTCTAAAAATCTATAGCCGAGACAACACAGAATCTCGTTTTCCCACAGCAGTTCGTTCGTTCGTATTATTGGCTTCATCTGCTCTGGCTTGTGTGTGTGTGTGTGTTATCCATTCGTGTGTCGTGCATTAGTTGTTTGTCTTGCGAGGAACAACATCTGCAAGTTAGCGATCAGGAAATGAGTCGAGCGAAAGTTCGTTTTCCCCGGTATTACTTTCGACCTTTTACTGCGATTTGCCGCCATCTTGTTCCTGTTGGACCGATATATTAACGGCACGAGAAAAGATTGGGAATCAATTTATAGCCCTTCTTATACGATTTCTTCCAGGAATTTCTTCTTTTTCGTCGTCTATTGATGTTTTTTTATTTATACATTTGTTACTGTTTTTATACGAACGTTTTTGTTTTATTGTATCCAGGATAAGTGTGAGAGATAATCGTGGATAAATAATTAATTTTATAATTTTTTTTTTCAATGTTTTCCATATTTTTATGGGCATCTTTTTCTCAGCCACCTCGTTGGGCATTTTGCCTGTTGTGGCGTTGTATTTGTATATAGTATTTTTCCTTCATTTTCATGAGAAATTTCCAAGATGTGTTCGAAGAAAATGGTCAACTTCTGAGAAGTATGATGATTTATCAATCTGCAAATGTCATACTTTGTGGTGTTTCGGAAACTGATGGACTTCACATGGAACACGAATTGTGAAATTATCACTTGAAACGTTCACTTGCGTTCATTCTAGACGCCAGGGTTGGACAAATCCTCAAAGATTTAAAATAATCAAGTCAGTGAACAATTAACTTAAAATTATTGATGCCCGAATATAAATATTTTATATGCCAAAAAAATACTGTCACTTTTGATAACATAAAATAATTTAAAAACACATTTATTTGCATAAAAATATTACAAAAGTGTACGTAATTCTTTTTTGAACAATCGAAATTTTGAAGAAATATGAAAATTCTAATTAATGTGGTTACTAATTAAAAACTTATTAGTCAAGCTGCTAATTATAATTTTTCCGCGCTGTCGGCGTCGGAAACGATGTCACCAAGTTACAATATTAACCCCGCTTTCAGAATCATAGCCGATTTACGATACGGGACAGAATTTGGGCCAGCTCAGGCCTAGGATAGAGCGGCCAGATTGTGCGATTGAGAAATCGGGACAAAAAGTCCTGAGATAAAAAACCATGACATCTTGAAAACGATTTGGAGGGCAGTCCTAGTGCCGAATCGTGAAGCAATGAATAAAATTACCTATTGACGCAAAAAGCCTGGGCCTTCTACGTTTCAGTGCAGTGTTCCACAGCCCCTTTTTCCCATTACAGGCCGCTGAAATTAAGTGAATTTTTTTACGAACCGGCATGAATGGGTGAAATAATTTGTGAAATGATAGGGAAGAAAACGTTAGGAGAGGAAAATTTTCTATATCCATCTAACTAATTATATTTCGTATTTATATTTTGCTGTTATAGATACGAGAAACCGCTTTAAGCTTGAACCCGCTTCTGTCATCTATTGAATAATATATAACAAAACTATCTGTTATAATTCTTTAAGTGAAATGGTTGCTGGTTTAAAACCAATGTCCAGAATGAAACTGAACAGCACGTGATCTAAAAAACTATGTATTTTTTTTATATTTTTATGCTGTATACCGGTGTCAATTTTAAGCACCCAAATACCGGTTACTGTATTTTGTGATTTAGCAGTAAACATAAAAAACGCATTAAGCGCATAAAATTGCCAACGGCATGCGATATAGTATAAGTACTAACACATAATAGAGTAGGAATAAGTAAACCATTATACCTTATGTTCGTTTTCATGCTGCGCATCGGCTGGAAACCAACAAGTAATATTAGTCAAAAAAACATAACAGATAGTTTAGTTAGTTTTTTTCTTTTTTGATTGGTGACAGCAATAGCTCTATACTTTTTTTGGTAAGTTAGTAAGATTTTCCGCTTTCTAGAACACCCCAGTTGTAGTATACGGGGGGATGCCATCGCCGCACCAGGCTGCTAAATATTCGTACCGTGAAAATTTATCAAAGTAAGTTGACCTGCACATTTGTATCATGCCTGCCAAAGAAAGCATTTCTGGGGAACTTCGCGCATGATTCGGACTGCGTCCGAGTGGCGTGGCTGTAAGATGCTCGTCGACCGCCGTGAAGTTTGCTGCTGTCACGGTCATGGGATCGAACCAACACCTCCTAGAGATAGAAGGCTTCTGCAGTGTTTGCCATAAACGTCATTCAGACTACCTAGCAAGTTTGTCACACAGCATCGTATTTCGTTTCTTCTTATTTTGGCGTCGAATTTTCCTGATTGCCTCACAAAAGCCGCATAGTGATTGGATGTGGGGCATAGAAATCGCCAATTCTGAGCTCGATCATTTCTTTTCTTCACAACATTGATACTGGCACGAGCAGGGAATTTTTTTTCCCTGAATATTCTGAGGGAAAATAGACTACTTACTGATGTCACAAGCTGAGTGTGGAGGCCTTCTATCTCTAGGAGGTGCTGATCGAACCCGAGGGAGAATATAGGTAAGGTATTTTCCCGAATGAACTTGAGGCGACCACCAATAGACAGCGCCTTCGCTTCGAACCTATCTCATCAGAGAGGGAGTAAAGGTTTATTTGTATGAATAAACTACATACAATAACATAACAAAAAACAACACAACACATGAACTACACACAAACTATATACAAGAGTATGATCTCCCAAGGGACCTATGTCCGTCCAGGGCAGATCTATGAAAATAACACCAAAATGTTTCTCCGTGGCAACACATCGTTTAATATATACACGTATGTGTTATACGCACACGCATACACACACATATATATATTGCCCCATGTTTTTTATGTATGTGTTTATTGGTCTGTCTTAAAACTTTATATACTATTTATGATATTGATATTTTCCACATATGTTTTAATCAGAGTTTTATATTTTTTATGCATTTTTCATTTTTCATGTGTCAATCCAAGGTATTGTAAATTTTTGGTCCTAAATAGATGAATTGTTTTTTTATTATAGTTTTACGACGAAGAATTATTTGAAATATCAATGACAGTAAATTGCAGTATAGCGATATGGCCAGAGTTGGTGTTTGGTGAAGTAGTCTATCATCTATGGATTCGGAGTCAGACGGTCATAATATTCCGAATATATCATGAAAATTATTTTCCTCCATAATTTGAGTGAAGATTACAAATTTTTAAATAGGCTCCGTAAAAAAAAAAAGGAATTCAGGACGGCAAAAAAAAACTAAAAAGAAAACGGGAATGTACTGAAATATCCCGTAAAATTGAGGAAACATACTAATCACTAAAGAATACATAGTGGCAACCGTGACCGATCACACATGTAAACCTTTTTTATCATAAATTTATATCTTTCTGGCATATCAGTGATCTAAACCGACATCCAATTAATTCCATTACCGAACTAAAAAAGGAAAATCAAATGAATAGAGAGAGAAAATGATTGAGATATAGAGTAAAATACAGATAAGCATGTGCTGTTCATTATAACTGCGCTTTAGGGTCAAATATTGATGAGTCGAGGAAAGATGAGAACATTTCCCCTCATCACAAAAGAAATTTACTTAAAATGAAAACTAAATTTCTTTTCATTCCTAGGAAGAAAAAGCATCGATCGACAATCGATCAATTTTCACCAATAAATAAAATTAAAAACTATAGCAAGCATCGAACACGGAGGAACGTATTATCGTCTTTTTTTAAAAACCAAATTGCAGCAAAAATGAATTATATCGATCCAATAAAATATATTCTCCTAAAAATAATTGGAATTATATTTCCCTTCAAGGCCTCTGAAAAATTAATACGTTCATATTTTTGTGTGTAACGAATGATGAAATAAATACGAGGAGCAAAATATCGATCTTGTGTAATTCGAATTTCCATTTTGAGTTTTGATTGATTTGAAAATAAAATTTAAAAATTAATATTAAAAAATATGAAATAAAAATTCAAAAAAATATAGGAATTTAAATATAATTTTTTTTTTTGTATTCAGATTCCATTTAAAATTTTTCTTCTGAAATGATTCCAAAAATTAAACTGTAAATTCCATTTTTAGGCATTCTATTCGATCGAATGCGGTCATTTTTCCAACTTAAGAAACAGGATCCGCTCCAAGAAGCGTTTGTAAGTCGAATTCACACCAATTTCGTCGCAATTTCGAGTTAGGGATCGGCAACAAAAAAAGGAGATGCTATTGGCAAAAGCAGCGTGTTTTTCTGAACAGGCCGTCATAGTTTGGATTTTTCCCTTAACGTTTTCCCAACTCCAAAGGTATTATCAATAATTAGAGACCTGAAATTCAGGCAAAATGCCATGAATGCATATTTATGCTTGTTTTCGAATGTTTTTGTAAAATCGTATTTTACTTATTTTTCCTGTATGAATGCCTATTTTAACATTGTTTTAAGTTTGCTTGTGAATTTGAGAAGTTAGAATTTCAGCATTTTGGGCATGGAGAGCCTCAAAAGATGATATTTTTAAAATCTAACTTTTGGCATTAATTATTACAGAAACAACCCCTGCCTCCCTCCACCTTCCAGCCCAATTTAAACTCGAAAACGTAGGCAATTACAGTGTAAGTGCTTAAGAGATAGAAAAATTGTGTTGCCCTGCGTTATTAACTTTGCTTCGTCCGGATGGTGTTAGACACGAATGTTTTTGTTTCAGACGAGTGTATGAGAGAAGCTGTGAGGAGAAAGTTGAGATATTTGTTTCTCCTTTTATAACATAACATGCTCATATACTGAACAGCATTGCATATGTATAGCTAATCGGTCACTGTCCCAACAGGTCATCAGTTGACGACTTGGCTGGCCTTCCGTGCAGGAGTTGAGTGGGCTCTGTCCCTTCGTGGGGAGCGGGAATACGCCAAAAATGCACTGCAAACACCAAGGCAAATTTTTTCGTTAATTTCTTTCCTTTTCATTAATAACTTTTAATAATTCTAAAATTATTATAAATTTTTATTCTACAGTTAAGTTATTTGTTACATTAATTCAAAAAAATATTTCTTGCATTAGTTCCAAAATTACTTCCTTTTTTCCATTAATTCAGAAATTGTTCCCTTGATTTGGAATTTATTTTTTGAATATTCTGAAATTATTATTTTTTCAAATTCTGAAATTATTATTTTTCAAATTCTGAAATTATTATTTTTATCAATTATTATTAAATTGTTTTTTATATATCAACGAAAAGTATCCGTTTCGGTGAACAACTTAATAATCCATTGCAATACAAAAACTTCTCTATGTTTGAAACTTTTCTTCTTTAAAACAGTAGAAATTCCTAGGAAAAAAAAAATCAAGAACCCTCAAATACCAGAAATCTTTTATCCGATATTCATTATTACATCAGTCTTAGCGACTGATTACGGGTTGAGTAGTAATTCATAATAATTCATATTCATTTCCCTAATTAATAATAGTAACTATCCTAGGAATTCTCAATATTTTGCCCAAGTACAGAACTGAAAAAGAGATAAAATCCAATGCACGCGACCAAGTAAGACAACGTAAGGGGAAAACCAAATCGGTGCTGATAGAATTAGCTTGAGTAACTAAACTTGAAGAACTTGCGTTATGAAATGCTTTGATTAAATTCTTATTGGAGATGTATTTCTCTGGAATGTTACTGCATACTAATAAGTCCCGGTTATGGAATTAATCGTATATATTTATTGAATTGATTATCATACGAAAAAACTATGTAGGTTTGTGAGAATACCGAACTAATACGTATTCAGTTTTTTCAATGATTGTTATTATCAAGAGAGAAAATATCAAAAATAATAATTATATATCATTGGAACGTTCTTGTCCAATCTGATTTCCTCTTCGAATTTCATGATTCGGTTAGTGATATTGGCGTTTTAGTGCATCAGGGGCAACTATGATTAGGATTATGAAGAAGGAATTAGAATGCATGAATGTACGATTTTTGTGTGCAAGGTGTTATAAAAGGCGCCTCGTGAGTTCGTGAATAGTTTAAATTCGTAAAAATCAAAGGAGTTGGCTATTTGAATGTGGTTTACAAAAAAAATGTTCTCACGAAGAGAGATTTTTTTTTTTTTTGGTACAGGAATAAAGAAGATGTTCAATTTTTTTGTTGACAGAGGGCGCTGCATGAAATTCCAGGCGAGGTGATTGGACCTGAGTTTTTCTTCAATCTCTTCTGTGTCTGAAACGTTCGTAAAACTTCAGCCGGCGCTTAGTGGTTGAGGTAAAAAACTTCACCATTAGTGCTTAATCCACCAATATAAACCTTATAGAAGTGTCAGCATCACGAAAATTCAAAAATACGTTATAAAAATCGTATACCCTGCATTTTGTACTCTAGTTTACATATTTCCAGTAGTTCGCATCAGTGCAGCGCCCTCTGTTCAAAAAAAGTTTTTACTATCCCCCCCCCCGTACCAAAAAAAAATTCCTTTTTCATATGAAATTTGTTTTTCACTAACTGCGTTTAAATATACAAATTCCATCAATTTTTAATCTATTTACGAATTTGTAGGGCATTCTGCACATTTCACGAATTTTATGTCTGTGTAGGCTACGAATTTTTCTTATCTGTCTTCGAAACACCTCCGGAATGACCCTTTCCGGAGCTATGTCTTCAACACCTGTTTACATTGTTTCCTATCCTATGGGTTTTGGAAAAATGCTTGCCCTTCAAAGGGTTAACAACAAAAAATTTCATGCAATGTACTATTGAACCTGCGTGCAGCTGAACCAAGAATAACAATTAGTTCGGAAAAAATATACTCAAAACATTCTTCGACGATTTTGAAGGCTTCGAGGAAGAGAAATCAGCGAAACGTTTATTAGCATGTCAAAATAATCGAATTTATGGGCAAAAAATCAGTACAGACGAACTTCGGTTAATGGGCAATTCGCATAATGAGCAAGAACCTTGATTAAATTTTGACTCGGTTAACGAGTGATGATTCGCATTACGAGGAAAAATTTCACGCTTTGTTTATTTTCACGTTATCACAACAGAGCTGGTGGTTTTTCGTTTTCGCCAACACACGTTCTACGCAATTGTGGGTAATATTCTCCCCTACAGTCTTCGGTTAGCGTGCCACTCTCGAAAAATGAACAGACGTGCGAGTTTGAATATTTACGATACGAAACTACATGTAGCATTGTAACCACGCGTATGAGCGCTTGAAGTTCTTTTTCTCCCTAATTCTGCTTGGAGAAAACTGTGGTGTGATTGCATTACTGAACTTGTCTTTCAGGATTTATAATGAACAGGAGTCAGTCACTAGTTGTCGAAGAGATTGTGTGCTTGGGGAAGACCATGGACTGGAAGCGCATGGGGATGGCATTCAAAAACTAGTGGTAGAGAATGTGAAGGAGTTGACGGAAGATGAAGAGATGGGCCTCTTTAGCAAGCACCAGCAAAAGTTTAAGGACGGTATCTCGTCTGGGGAAAAAAACAAGTAAGGAGAAGTGCCTTACACATAATATGGGATTAGAGATATGTGCAGAATGTGGAAATCTGTGCAAAACTTTGTAGAAAAGAACCACCCAAATAAAGCTGTGGCAGTTTGCGAGCAAGGAATCTGTCCAACGAACACTACAACTTCCCATTTCCCAGCAATCCTGAAAAGGAGGCAAAAGCAAGTGTCATTGGATGAAGTTGTTTTTAAAAAATACACAAAAAAATCTGTTTGCAAACAACAGTGTGTCCGTGAATCATTCAAAATGATAGTCCTCCTCTCTCTCGTCATTCAGAGTGAGTTAATTTTTAAACATTAACGTATTGTATGCTATGGCGTTATATATATTTTATTATTTATTATGTTATTGTTATATTGTGTGTTTAATTATTGATTGAATGCCGTTTTTATTAGTCCTTTTTATGTGAATGAACAATTGTGGAACGAATTATCCGAGTTTTCATTATTTCCTATGGAAATGTTCGATTTTAATAACGAGAACATTGACCGAACGAACCAAGCTCGTTAACCGAAGTTCCACTGTATATATAGCATCATGTAGGTTATTGCGTCATTGTTGGTGTGAGATAATCAATTCCTGAGACATAAAAGAGTCAAAGCAGCTGAATAAGAAAAATAGAAAGAGTTGAGGAATTTTCTCCTGAGGAATTGAGGAAACACCTGAAATTTAGCTCTTGATCTTGGTAAATCACTTTATAAAGTCCTTTGAAGAGAAAAATTGGCGACAACGCAGAATTATTTAAGAAAGGTTCAAAAGGATCCGCAATGTTAGGAGCAAAATGTATGATAAAAAAGCTTGACGTGCTTTGGATTTCGATTGGACAGCTTTAATTTTTAAAAAGAAATGATGAAATGTATCAAAATTTGTAGGAATGGATTTTTTATGGGTTTTTTTTTTTGTTCTTTTTAACATACCTACATTGTACGTCGTTTTTAACCAGTTAATACATTTTTAAAATTTCCTTGATCAGCATTATAACTGCCGCTATGGGAATTACTAAACCTTCTGCAAAATACCACTAATGTTTTCAACAATACATCTATCCGATTTTGTACAGTTGATAAGTGCTTTCCTCCAACACCGAGAACCCCGAATCTAGGGAGAGAGGACCTTCTCTCTCCCTCTGTTATAAACTTTCAACAAAAGCTGAGAGAGAGAAAGACAGAGAGAGACTATGCCCACTGATAATTGATCAGACAAGTTGGGAGGAATAAGAAACATGTTTGACAACAAAGCCCTTTTTGCAAAGCTAGCTTGGCTCGGCATCGCCGAAACAAGAGGGTTTTAAAGACGCGAGATATCTTGGAATTCCCAAACTAAAATACATCAAGTTTGCGGAGAAATCTCGTCATTGACGCTGTAAGCACTAATACGTAGTACATAATACTACTGATTCATTACTAATCCAAAATATGGAATATTTAATGTGACTTCGACTTTTAAAAGATGTTCGTGGAAAAACCTGTTCGCAGAGGCGTACGCAGGGAGGGGCACACCCCACCCCCAAGGTTATAAAGTAGAAATATTTTCATGTATCTTTGTAGAATGATTAAATCATCGAAAAATAAAAACATTTATATTCTACATTAATTACTTTCTGTTAATTCAAAATGCTTTCTGCACAGGTTGGTAACCCAAAATTCTCTGGAAGAAATTCATTGTGCCTCTCCCAAAAACCCGATGTGCAAATGTTAATCCTGCGTACGCCCTATTCGTAAGTCGAATAGCGGCAGAATTAACAAAATTCTAGTAAAATGTACTAAAGAAGAAACATTTTCCCCGTCCTTAGAAATTGTTCGTATACAGAATATATTTTTATTCAGACAATCTGTTTCCTTCAAATGGAAGAAAGAATTTCCTATTTTTCGTCGTTTCCTTTCTGAACGTAAGAGTTTCGATTCTCGTTCATTTGTGTTTCTATTTCTGTGCTTTGTGCATTAAGCTATTTATCTTGCAAGATACAACAGATGGAACTTGGTGGTCAAGAAAAGATGGAACATAAAAAAAAAATACACCCCCATACACTATATCAACTAAACTCTTACTTCCTTTGGAGCGGCTTGTGGTAAGAATTTTGCCTCGCATTTCTTACTTTTTATACAACACAAGAAAACGATTTATACCGTCAGGATGTTATATCAGACTCAGTGAATTGATCGTTATTTGTCTCGTTTGCATATCTTTTCCTATAAACACCTGTGATTTTTGCCAATGTGCATAGCCTTGTTTCACATCGAGACATTAATTATGTAAATTTTCAATTCGGAAGTTGGACTTCTCAAGGGATATACACTGTATGGATTTAAAGATTTTTTATATGCATTTGTCTTTTTTGCCGAGTGAAAAATCGCATAGTGAATTTCACCTTTTCCTGCATCCTTAGCTTATTCTCATTAACGCATCACTAGAGATTGAGATGACCGTCCAATACCAATCTCTACTGAATGGAATGAGACTCACCGTTCATAGACACGGCTAAAACTCTGAAATGTATTGGCTGATACGACCAATGATAAATACAAATAAAAATAAAAACACAAAGGCTACAACAGGTATATTGCCCAACGAGGTGGCTGGAAAAAAAGATGCTCATATAAATGTGAATGTCAAATATAACCAAAATACAGCAACCCAATATAAAAGCATATATCATGAAACATGAAAGGTATAAAAGAAGCAAGAACAAGATGAAAGTGAGTGCATGTGGAAGAATCTTGTTCTCGACAGGATTGAAATGCAGTGTCACACCACCGTCATTTCGTTTTTAATGCTAATGTAAAAAATTGATTACAACTAAAGTAAATCCCATGTTAATTCGCATTTAGGATCAATTTAATATAAAAAAATTGATTATTGAGACTCCTGTGGAATTGAAATTTTGGAAAACTGTCTCGAAACTGATGAACATTCAGAGTTTTGGAAACTGAAGTTTCGTGATACATTTTTGGTCATTGATTTTAAGCTTGGCTCATTTTTGACTACCATGTAAAGATTTTGCACAAAAATTGATTTCGGTATATAATAGGAGAAAATCTATAAAATACGTATTATTCTAACCTTTTAAGTACTAAATTAACTTTTCGAAGAAGGTTTTACATAATGTTTGTATTATTATATTTTTTATTATGACTTTTTCATGTACAAAACAAAATACTTTTTGTGAGAATAACTTTTTCGCAAACCCCATTCAAGTATACCAATTCCTTCAATTTTTATGATTTCTTTTTGAAATTATTTACGAATTGTGAGGGGCACCCCGTATATCTCAGTATGCAAAACGTACCACCGCAACCAACTGCAAATAGGACGCTATATTTTATATAAAAATGAAATATTCGGACATGAAAAATTCATCAAAAATTCCCATCGCGAACAAGCAAACCATACAATTTTTTCCATAACAAACTCTATAACGTCGATTCGTTCCGTAATCAATAATGTGGAAGGACAGACAGCCAGACAGTATAAATCGTATTCACGACATCGCCGGAATTATAAGGCCAGACTTCCGACATTGACCGTAACATATACCCAACAAGTAAAGAACATCTCTTGTGCAAAATACTCAGATATGAAGGTCTTGTGTGTAGTCTCTTCTCTCTAAATCATTTCTAGTGTCTCATCAAGTCCGACGCGGATCGAGTATTACTCTTCGTTTCCTGTCCGAAAACACGGCCATTTATTCCCTGTCCAAGAATAGACAAAAAAAAATGGAGAAAAATTTACTTTTTTTTGGAGAAACAGATGCTGTACTTTCACATCAAATAGAGAAATAAAAGAAATGACAAGAATCTCGTGGCCATTCTTCCTCCTTTTACGTTGAAACCTCCAAGGACACAAAACTTTGGACGTACTATCAATCTGAAAATCTACCATCTTTCTTCCACGTTTGTTTCCTCTTTTCGTATTATACAAATACAAATACAAATACAAATACAACGCCACAACAGGCAAAATGCCCAACGAGGTGGCTGATAAAAAGATGCCCATAAAAATATGGTTGTCATATGTTTCAAAAATACAGCAACCCAATTAAAAATGCAATTAACACAAATTACAAACAATATATACACATGATAAAATATTATACGATGCCCATAAAGATTACTTATGGTTGTCTTATTCTAAGAATGGATAGCTTCTCGATTTACCCCAACATGTTTATCGTATTTCTTTTTAAACGTGTCAATTGTGTTACAATTTACTACCTCCGGGGGTAAGCTATTCCATTTATTAACAACCCTATTGGAGAAAAATTCCCTGCGACACCATAACCTTGCATTGTCCCTCACCAATCGATACTGGTGTCCCCTTGTAAAAGCAGTCGATTGGCGGTGTACTAAAAGTTCATGGTCCATCCTATCCATCCCATTGAAAATTTTGAACACTTCGATCATATCTCCTCGACACCTGCGTTCATCCAATGTAAACATATTCAAAAAATGAAGTCTTTCTTCATAACTCAAGCCCTGTGTGCCAATAAGGACACGCGTAGCTCTTCTCTGCACCCCTTCAACCAAGTCTATGTCCCTCTGTAGGTATGGTCTCCAAAACCTTACAGCATACTCCAGTCCAGGACGAACTAAGCCTCGAAAAAGAGGAAGAATGACTTTAGGAGAACGCGAAGAGACCTTTTTGAAAATGAGACCAAGCATTCTATTCGATTTTTTGACAACCGCTGAACAATGTTCAGAAAACTTAAGTCGCTCGTCAATGAGAATTCCCAAATCGGTGACTCTAGTTGCATCCGGGATAGTGACACCATTCAACTCGTAAGAGAACCGTTGGTTGTTCGAACCAAAATGAGCGACCATGCACTTATCTACGCTAAACGTCATGCTCCATTCATTTGCCCATGCTGCAATCTTGTTTAAGTTGGTCTGGAGCAACTCCCTATCGCTTTCATTCCCGATTACCCCCATTAGCTTCACATCATCTGCGAATTTGCTAGTAATTCCATCGATACCCTGATCGAGTTTATCGATAAAAAGTGAAAAAAGTATGGGGCCAAGGACACTTCCCTGAGGAACTCCACTTGTGACGTCTGTCCAACCAGAGAATTCCCCGTTCACCATAACTCGTTGCGACCTATCTCTTAACCACGATTCTATCCAATTCAGCAAGTTGCCCCCTATTCCAATCTCGTGTAAACGCTTCAAGAGTTTGCCATGTTGGACCCGATCGAATGCCTTCTGGAAATCAAGGTAAACAACGTCGACATTTTTGCTCTTACCCAAAGCCTTAGTCACGTAATCATAGAAGCAAAGGAGGTTAGTTACACATGACTTCCCCTTCCTGAACCCATGCTGATTATCCGACAATACATTATTCTCGTCTATCCACTTCACAAACTGCCTTTTGATGATAATTTCCAAAATTTTCGAGAGGGAGCTCGTCAAACTCACTGGACGATAATTAGACACCACTTCTCTACTACCCTTCTTAAATATCGGAACAACGTTAGCCAGTTTCCAATCTCTCGGGACGATACCCTCAGCAACACTACTCCTGTATATCTGTGCGACTGGCCCCAACAATTCATTAGCACCTTCCCTGAGAACCCTGGGATAGATATCATCTGGTCCTGGTGCTTTGCTTGCACATACATTTCTTAGAAGATTTAGGACCTCCACGTCTTCCACTTGAATATCGTTGAGCGTTTTATTACCCCATGCAACACCCGTATATCGAATATCATTATCTCCATTAAAAACCGACGCGAAAAAGTCATTGAAAGCACTACACATGCCTACATTGCTCTCTACTTTTGAGCCTCCTATCGAGAGGGGGCCAACTGTCCCCTTACATCCATTATTGACGTATCGAAAAAATGATTTTGGGTCAGAGCCAATGTTATCTGCCAACCTAGATTCAACTTGCTTTTTACTATCCCTTATCGCTTTCTTCAACAGTCTTCTTTTATCAGTAAACAATGATAGGTCACCTCGTCCACTTTTATACTCTCTGAATGCTCTTTTCTTTTCAAGATAAAGGTTCCGCACGCTATCCGTGAACCATAGAGGGTGTGATGTACAAACACGCTTTTTTCGAACAAAGGGTATGACGTCGTGCAAAACAGAGGACAGCTTCGTACTAAATTCTTCCCATTGACTTACCACCCCTACTGATTCCAACCGGTCTTTGAAAACTTCCGCTAACCTTCTTCGCAAAACATCAAAGTTAGTTCTCCGAAAACAAGGAACCAATCTTTTGTTATCAACCTTACCCGAGGAAAAGTTACAGTGAAATCTGACGATACGATGATCACTGGAAGAAAACTCTTCCCCCACCGAAACATGTTCAACTAGATCCTCAGAACTAGTAAGAACTAAATCCAAAATAGCAGTACCCCTAGTGGCTTCTGATACATGCTGATACAAAAAATTTTCGAGCACCAACTTAAGAAAGTCTCTTTCATACTGATTTCCAGATGAAAGGTTCTCCCAATCAATACCCGGGTAATTTAAATCCCCTAGTATGAGAACCCTCTTTCGCTTACACATGTAGGAAATTTCATCGTGCATTTTGGCGATGTAGTTTTGATCCCTATTCGGTGGATTGTAACAAACCCCAACAATAAGCTTATGACGTCTTTTGTTCTCAAGTTCAACCCATATGGTTTCAATATCACTTCTCTGTACGTTACACTCTCTAGCCTTCAAACATGATTTCACGTATATCAACACTCCACCCCCTTTCCTATCAGATCTATTTCTCAAAAAAGTATCGTATCCGGAGATGTGTAAGAAAGATTCATCCCCATCGTTCGCCCAAGATTCTGTAATGGCTATAAGATCCAAGTCCTCCACAACTATCATAGTTTCTAAAAAATCTTTCTTGTTACCCAAGCTCCTGGCATTTATTAACACACATTTTAATTTGCCCGGTGGTTTGTTGTCAATCGAGAAGCCATCCAAGTCAGAGGTGGGTAATTCCCCGTCAGTACTGTTGTGATTATCATTAACTAACCCGCATTCCCGACTACGTGGTCTGGGAGTAAAAAACCTGACCTAAGACTATCGTAAACCTCCCAGACCCCTCTCTTATTTAGATGGATCCCATCCGAACGAAGCCACCTATCGGTAAATGCGGGAAGCTCCAAGAACGTGACCCCAAGTGAGGAGCAAATGTCCTTCAGGCCTATATTGAATTGGTGGATCCTACTCCTATATCCCCTACTACCCCTTGGCAGCACTGGAATCACTGCCACATCTGAACCCCCCTCCCTAGCGGATAATAGTAAATCCCGGTACTCTGACAGAGACTCACTAATATTCGCTCCTACCTGATTTGTTCCCACCCACAGAATCACCCGCAAGGGCAACTTTCGGCGATGAAAAACGTCTCGAACGTTGCCAATCTTCCCCCCAGGAAGACAACAGCGCTCGAAACCCCGAAAATCCCTACACACTCGGTTCCCAAGTTCCCTAACCATAGAATCGCCGATGATTAAACCCCTATCACTATCCCCCTCTACCTCATCCACGACCACCCATTCGCCCTCTAAAATGTCGTTGTTCGTGGAGATTGCTTCTTCATCAACAGGTGGCTCGACGACCAGAGGGTCCGTTATAACCGGACCCTCTAGCACCCTAACTTTTTCCCGTAAAGCTTCGACCTCGTGTTCCAGCCTTTTTCTATCCAAGCACCCCTTACAATTGAAACTATCAGCTACTATACCCCTAGACCAGGGAAACCTCCCGTCGCAAGCTCTACACAACACTAGTCGAGGTCGAGGCATACTAACACTATTGCTAAAGCTAGATAATAATAATAATACTTAACAATACGAAAATGAGAAACGTTAACTGGAAATTAAAATAATGTAAAATACATTACTATGCAAAATATACGTAAGAGATTATACGAAAAAATTACGTAAAGTAGAATGCTCAGCACTAAATCACGAAGAATAAAATAAATATGTATATAAAGAATACAACACCCTCTAAAAAAAGTATTAAGCTACGAAGTACAATTTATACTTATTAGAATTACAACTCTAACTAACTATCGACTCTAACTAACTAACAACTTAGCTAACTATCTCAAAACACTAACACTACAACAATAGGCCCAAATGGAAGGAAAACAACGTTATTGAGAGTACCCGGGAAAAAGTATACACTGTTTGCTAACACTAACGTCCAAAACCTACGAACTTATATCAAAGAAGCGAGCGAACCTGGCGAAAAAACAACGAAAATGAAATGCGAACGAGAAAAATAAATATAAGTCGATCGAAAATACACAACGAAAATTTAAAAAAAATGAGAGCAATATAAAAAAAAAAAAACCACTTATCTCACAATCCAACGTGCGCTAAAAAAAAAAGAAAATCACCGCAGAATATGACCCAACAATAAACAACACGCTAAGTAAAACTCACGAGAACGAAGAAAAACACAAAGAAAGACACAAAATGGCGCACTGGCGTGTCGGTGAGCGGAGCGCGATAATAGCACGTCCGTTCCCAACGACGGCGAAGACGATTATCAATTGACTAACGTCAACAGACGATTATATATTGTTTATTTTATTTTTTAGACCAGTGCTTTGATGTCTACTTGTTCAACTTTCCTCTATTTTTTAGCAAAAAATATCTTGTTTATTTCTTACTCTTTTCTTCTTTTTTTTTTCCTCTCATTTCCAGCTAATTCAACGTTTTTCATCCAGTCTGCGATAATGTCACTTACGAGCCTCGTGCCGAGAAAATTGATTACGTTTGATTCCGAACTGAGTAAATCTTTTGACTTTTATTTTTTTTTTCCCCGTTTGCTGAGTAAACGATTAAATAACAGAAATATATATAGTGATTTTTGTACTATTTTTAGTAACTATGTAATTTGTGTTTTAAAACAAGGGTTCTTTAACCCATGGCCCCACAGGCCAAATGTGGCCCGCCGAGCTTTTTTCTGTGGATCTCCGGCCATTTATAAAAAAAAGCTACTTTACATATGAAAACGGTTGAATCCAAAAAAAAAAAAATCAATTAAAAAGCTTCTAGCCACTAAAATCTGTACTTAGAACTGAAATCAGTTATTTAAAACTGAGAGATATTTTCCAGATTCAATAGCAATGTTGTGCATTTGGAACATTAAAAGGTCCATCATAACGTATTCGGGGTACCCTGAGTCTTTTTCAGGCCTATGGTTTCTTACAAGCAAGGCAGGGAAACAAAATATGTGCCGGAGGGTAAACCATGGTCAAGGCTAATATCTGGGACTTTTTAAGCCGGTTTTGGAAGTTCTAATCATAAAAAATATCTTATACTGTTGTTAGGAAAGCAAAAAGTATAAAAAATCATTATCTGTGTGGAAGGGAAATATGAAACATAATTATATTCAGAAATACTCAAATTTTGGCCATATTACAAACAGTGAAGGTATCTAAAATAAAATGAATTAAAAAACGTTTTTCCTTAGCATACGTAACTTTAATTTGTACGAGAGTAAATTTGAATTTAAAAAAAAAAATAGATTAAGCACACACAAGAAATTTAAATTTATTGAAAACATGAAAACTAGTAAAAACATTTTTATAAATTGAGTTACTGGAAAACAAATTGCAAAATGTAAATTCTTAAAATAAAAACCAGCAGTGAAATAAAATTTGGAAGATTTCAATAATATCAGAATAAAAAATATTAGGAATAAATGTATCAAAATATTCAAGATTTTTCAAATGTTATCAGAAGTCAGTGCATTGGATAAAAATTTTATTTCAATTATTACACAAATAGAAAATTCAAAAATAGGAAAAATCTCTCTACACGAGGTTCTGTGTATAAAAAAACAGCACATTTGCTGTAAATGACCATTAAGCCAACGTAATAAAATGATTTAACTGAAACAAATCTATAGTTATAGGTCAAGTATAGTTTGCCACTAATGTATGATGAAGACATTGTTCTGAAGAAGCGTTTCTCAACTTTTCTGTACCAAAGGACCAGTAAAATATATGATATGATTCCATGGACATCTAACTTACAGCGTGAATTGCGTGACCACGTGTCCCGCATTTTACAGGACATTTCTGTGCATTTTCTTCCGTTTCAACTTTATACAATTGTTCCGTTGTTTCAACGAAGCTTATTCGAATTTGTAATTTTTACTCATAATGCTGAGTGAAGATGACTTTCGTAACTTATAAATTATACTATGTTATCATTGACCAACTTTTAGTACTCATCTCACATATTTGTCCATGATCTTCTTCCGCCACCTCGGTGGGTATTTTGCCTGTTGTGCCCTTGCATTTGTATTTGTATCAACGATTTTTTTTCAGTGAAAAGGATTTGAAATTAATGCGAGTTCCAGTAGTCCTCCATTTTCCACACGTTCACGATTTTCAGCCATTTCAGCAACAGTTAGTGATTTTGCCAACTTCTGGCAATATTTAAGAAAACAATTGGAAATATCCCGCATTTTTCCGTATTTCAGATGAAGCTTTCCCGTATTTTTTTCAATGGAAATAGTCTCCAATCATTATGAATGATTTTTCATGGAATAAATTTTATTTAACTGCGATTTGTTCCAGTCCTTTATTTCCCCATTCTTCAGCAATTCTAGCAATAATCAGCAAATTTGTCGCAAATTCCATATTTTTGGCTACAGTTTAATCCATATGCGATAAAAAGTATTTTCCCCAATTAGATATGGTTACCTTAAGTGTGAAAACAATTTATATTTGAACCCATAAGAATATTACTAAAAATAAATAGAATTTATTGATAGAATATTGCTAAAACCAATAAGAACATTGTTCATTTCGCTAGAATTAAAATTATCAAGTCTGCCTGTAGACCACCTGTACTATCGTCATGGATCACTTCTGGTCCGTAGACCCATAGGTTGAGAAACGCTGTTCTAAAGTATTGTTTAGCCATTAATTTCATTTAATTTCATTCAGATGGTCAGTATGTGTAAAACGTTTACTAATTGAATACTCATAAGCATAATTTTCGTATTTGTGTTTCGTTTTATCATTCGTGTTTTAGATATTAATAATAAATATAAAAACATACAATTATTGTATCTGTAATATTTGTATTTATGCTTCAAATTGGAAAGAGAAAAATTTCATATTTGTCCAAATTGCGATTAGTGTGTAGTCGAAACAACACAAAAAAACCCAAACAAGCAGCCAAATTAATACAGCAAAACTAACGGATTCATAACAATATGAAAATGATTCAAACAAATATGTGAGCAAGTAGGTGACGCATTTTTCAAGACAATTTCATTAATGCATGTGAACCGGAGACAAACTACGCATTTTCTCACCTTTAATGAAATAGGTAACAAGATACATATATCTGCACATAATAAGAACATAATGCATTGGATTCTGTACAAAATAAGAAAAATTAAAAGAAAATAATCATATTACCAAACTTAACGTAAAATGTATTAGGAATCCTGTATTTGGGCTTAAAGATGGATTTCGAGAGAGAGAGAGAGAGAGCAATTCTTTAAACACTATAATTCCATCAAGAGAACGGTTTAATCGCTTAACAATAGCAAACATCGCAACTACCTTTAGATAAACTTGTGTTCAATACAAAACGTCGGAAAAGTGAACTTTTTATTTCCCAGATTCCACCGAACTACACACTAGAACATGGCTGAAAACAAAATATACACGACATTAAAATACCAAAGAATCCCTTGTTGTTGTTCTCGTCCGTCTTAAGGCGTTCTTTTTATCCATCCTTCGTTTTACCGGTATCCAAGACAGAGAGAGATACTTAATCTCCTGAGTAAGCGGTGGGTTTAAGTAAAGGAAAACAGCGATTAGCTTCGAGTAAAAGTCCAGGGGTTCCCCCCATTGAGCATCGTAGAAAATTGCATAAGAAAACAACGGCAGTGCATTTACCAACAGCCATTCATTTAGACTCGGGGGGTTTAAGGAAACATTTATACAATTTTCAAGCATTCGGTACACGTTCTCCGTAGCGAGGCGAGACTTTGTTACATTTGTGGAAGTGAAAATAGTCTGATATGTATTTAAATTCTCGTGTTTTGATTCACTTTATTTATTTATTTTTTTCGTTCTGTGTCTTTTTAATTGTAACTTCCTTGATTCACATTCCGCTGAGATACAAAAGTTGTTAAACCAAAAGCGAGAAATACCTTCCCTTCCTCTTTCTAAATGGAAATTGCTTCGAGAGTCTAGGAAAACTTATCCCGAGCGAAGATATTTCTTGAACGATATGCAAATGAATTTCGGGAGACTGATCCCGCATCAGCCATTTCCTTAATGAACGTGATTTGAAGATTTATCTCATGGGAATCTGCTTTTCCGAAAGGGAAAAATTATATTGGAGATAGGAGGAGAAAAACAAACTCTTGGATACTTGGAATTTTGCGTTTATCGTCGTTGGCGTATAAGTGCTGCTTCGTCTCAAGAACCGTTTTCGAACCTTAAACCGCTGTCGGAAATTATTATAAGTACAGGACTGTGTCGCACTTGAAAAACTCCGGAAAATACATACAGGAGAACCTCCCATTAACGGACACTTTTTGAATCCCCGGTCCCGTGGAATAAGGCTTCAATTATTCATTCCCCGTTTGCGGGCACTCTGGATAGCGGTCAGTAAAATTGGGCAAACTATTTTTTTCCCCCACTCTAATTTTTGAAATTTTGTTCATAAATTGAGAATTTATCATACTCAATGGTGATTATATCCCAGGCTCGTATTGGTAAATATGATAAAATCCGTCAATTAATTAATTGGTTAACTGAACATAACTATGGTTCAGGATGATGATTCCGAATGGTGGTACGTCGGTTTTGTTTGCAAACGTTGATACGTGTGAAGAAAGCCAACATTATAAGACTGACAATGTTGTTATCAACGTTTATTTCTTCTTCACGCTTAATTCAATTTAATTTAATGTTTATTGCCAAAATAAGAGTAGTGCACGTATCATGTACGGTAAAAATAATTAATTGGTTTAATGAAGAGAAGAATGGTTTCAAGTTTTTCCATATCTATTAGACTCTCCAACTTTATTTCGGAATTATGCATAATCACCGGTAAAAGAGATGAATGTAGTGAAATTTAATCAAACATTCTATGTATCGAGATGATTGATGATTATGCATAACCACCGGTGTATCACTTTCACACACAATAACATGTAGGAACCAATCACGATCGAGGCCAAACATCGTATAAATGTGAAAATCGTATAAACGAGGTTCTAATGTACCTCCCCAATAGCGGACAAAAGTTTAGGTCCCATGGGTGTCTATTATCGAGAGGTTCTACTGTGAACTTCGGTACATCAGGTGGATAGATGTTTTATCGGTATCAGTTACCACCCCAGTACGGATAAACAGTCAATGCCCGCTTATTGGCGTAACGGATAATGCTTTCGTTTGTCATGAACGTCATTTTCCTCATCAATATATTTGAAATTTTGAAATTGCATAGGCAGAAATGTTCTCATTTTAATCATAGAGGAACACTCTCTTCGCTTTCACTACTTCCTAATCGTCTCTTGCTTTCCACATTTTCATGTACGTGACAAAATCTACTACTACTAAACCACACATGCACTTCGTGCACAATCCCCTGCGGAACTTGTAAGGAATCGGTACATGTTGGAATGTGCGTGCAAGTGTAGTGAAACTGACGTAAAGTTTATGCAATGCTTGTTGTGGGTAATGGTGCCATCTGCCATCAGTTTTTCTAACTATGAATGACAAAAACTGGTGCTCCACGATTCCGTTTGTACTGAATAGCACCCAGACATCGAAACATATCTGTAAATATCATTTCGTTCCCAAGGTTCAATTAACCAATCATATTCGAGCTATTTCTTGTAACGTAGACGTATCTCTTAATTACTTCCACTTTCTTTGCGGTTTTCCCCGTGTAAGGTTCGGGTATTCAATAGTGCCATGGGGTGCTCACGAATCTTGAGCAAGGGATCTCTTTAAAATATTGGAAATGTAGCTTAAAAAGTAAGCGTGCGTGCCCCCCCCCCCATCATTCCAATATTTCACATTCGATATAGTCTATACCATAGTTTTCCAACCTTTTTTGTCCCATCGGTCCCTTCTTCAGAAACTTTTTTCTCCCATCGCCCCCAACGCAATATAACCCATAGGATCCTATGTTATACCCGTAGCTTCCACCGCCCACCGCCCCCCCTGGAACATTGCATCGCCCCCAAGGGGGCGTTAACGCCCACGTTGGGAATCACTGGTCCATACTTTTATATTTTGTGAAACACGCTTTATAAACCAATTACGAAAAAGATACGGGAGATCGGAGTTCGAGTTCCTGTGATGGCAAACATGAATTTTCGTTTCCTAAAAACCCTCAATATCTCTTCACATGGCCAGTTATTCGTATATAATATACTGACGTCACACTTCGCTGATAACCTGGAATCTACTTCACCAGGCGCGACACCGCTAAACATCCTTTGGTACTTCGTGTGAGTGTCTTATCGACCTGGGCTACCCCGCCCACGGGCGGAACAGTCTCAGGACTGATGTACCATTACTATTGGAATAATGATAGCTCCGGATAGATATACAGGTTCTTAACCTATGGGTCACGGTAGTTTAGGCGTGTATCTTATCGACCTCGGCTACCGCGCCCTTGAAGTAAACAAAATAAACTACATTAATTCTTCTTTATCTTCCTCAGTTCATTTTAAATATCAGACGTAGATGGGACTTCATAAAATTAATAATTTTCTTTTTTGTTGCATAATTACTAAACAACGAATATATTCTTCTAATTTACATAACAACACGTATCTTCGAATAATCACTAAAAAAACAGAAACGAAGAAAAACCGGAAAGGAATTAATCGTAACACATTCGTACAAAATCTGAACACAATTTCCAAATACAAGAATGAGAAAATACAGCACATTCTAGTTTGTGTTTTAAATCTTTTTTTTTTCCTTGGGAACAGACTGAATTTGAAATGTATCAGAATTAATGAACGGATCTGAATGTTAGTTCGAAATATCTATCAAGGAAAAAAAAACATTTCTTTTATGGGGAAAACAAGCGAAAAAAAAACTCATATTCGATAAATATAAGAAGAAAATGAGAATCTCTTACCATTACCATTTTCTCAGCAATATCATGCGAGTGATTTCGAAATAATGCCTAATGCGAACGGGAATTCATTTTCTCTCGC
Source organism: Pholcus phalangioides (assembly GCF_987345545.1). Lineage (NCBI taxonomy): Eukaryota > Metazoa > Arthropoda > Arachnida > Araneae > Pholcidae > Pholcus > Pholcus phalangioides. Next base: position 33,273,442 of record NW_028301615.1, on the reverse strand, counting down.
ATTTCTTCTTATTTCTTAAAGGCTTTCTAGAAGACGATTCTCATGTTGATTAAAACAGCATTTTATTTACTTTTTAACATTTGTAAAACAACTGCGAGGCATTAATCAGAAAAGACAAAAAAAAGGGGGAAGAAACACAAAAATTGGAATTCTTAAAATTATTATCATTACTTCGAAACGATAATAATATTGGAGGAGTTTCTCGAGAGAGAGAGAGAGAAAGAAGCAGTTAAAAGAAGTATATTTTTTGGGATTAGAGTCAATAATGGAGAAGAGATTTCTTGGAAATATAGCTAGTTTTTTTATGCCGATGTGTTTTCCATGAACTGTATAATGTTCTGTGAAGAATTATATGCTGTTGTAGAGCAGTATGCCTTACGTACGTCCATAGTTTTAGCCGTACCCCGCAAATGAATTTTAAAGCTCTTGAAATACTTACTCTACAACGTTTGTGAAAAAAAAGCTAATTTATTGAGTTAAGCATATTCTTGAAAAAATCAGCATTTGCATATAATATTTCTGAAATTTTTATTTTGCAAGATGTTACGATCTATTTTTCCTTTCTATAGAAGAAAGCCTCCGCACGTCACTACTGCTACTACATGCCAGACATGCACCTCGTCCATATTCCTATCCGGGACTTCTAACGAATTGGTACATGCACTTGTATGTGTTGTGAAGTTTGTTTCTGTGCAATGCTTGTTATGTGTGCCGCCATCTACCATAATCTTTTCTAACTATCAGTGAAGTGTAATGAATAAATATTCTATCGTTGTAGGCCTGTTGCTCTCTGTGCTGAGACTTTTTTAAGAAGGAGATCGCGGCTCACATATTAGCACCTCGAAATCGGGTCGTGACGTCACTGTAGCTGGTCATTTCACCTATTGCCATTGGATATAGCAGGGCGACACGCATGCGATATCTTCATCTTTTTTTATGCTGTATATCCAATGGCAATGGGAGAAATGGCCTTCTTCATTGACGTCACAAGCTTCGTGCGGAGGCCTTGTTCTATAGGTGGTGGTGACGTTTTATGTAGGCCCAGGCTTAATTGCTACTTGGCGATTTCAGGCGAATGATGCAAACCAAAAAACAAGAAACACTACAAGTTTTAATGTCCATAAATGGTCACTCACATAATCCCGGGTCACTTGAGTGATCTTTAAATGTTGCATGGATCATTGAAAAATCGTTAAATGTCTCGCGGGTTTGCTTAAGTGATCTACGAACGTTATGTTGCCTTAGGCCACTTAGTGCCGAGAGTCACTTTAAAGATCTTCAAATAACCCGCGGGTTCCCCTCACTTAAGTGATCTGGGATGTACCGCGAGTCAATGAAGGGATTTGCGACTGCGCCGCGGGATACTTAAGTGATGTGGAAGAGCGACACAGATCCATTAAGTGATCTGTAAATGTGCCGTGTGTCACTTAAGTACACCGTAAATGTGCGACAGGTCACTAAGTGTGAGTAGAACTGCAGAACTGCACCGCAAGTCACTTAAATTTTCTGGAAAAGTTAATTTTCACAAAGTTAGGTTTCAGGTCGCGGGCCACATCAGACGAGTTCCGAGAACCACATTTGGCCCGCGGGCCATGGATTGACCGTGTAAAAGCTAACGTACTTCAAATACCAATTTCTTTTCCTGAGCTTCAAATCTCCGAAACAAGCTTAAAACAACCGATTCTAAAGAGGTAAAAGAAGAGACAGAAATTCTCCACATTGAGATGCCAGAGGATATCCCTACGGGCAATGTTTATTTTGAGAAATTCCCGTACCCATCTAAGACACTCTACGAATACATTCTCCTTACCATCTGGCAATGTATTCCTTTCCTCTTCCTCCTCCATAAAGGATTCTGGTTTCTTCTGCAATAGAATATTGTGTTTTGTCTTCTTCTTATGCATTTTATTCTCGGGGAGACCGCGACATTTGAATCGCAGATCACCATTCTTCTCGTTGCATTTACCTTCTCCTTGGTATTATAAGAGGGGAAAAACCGTATTCAAAGTGAGGCTTTTTTCGTATTTTATTTTTGAATTTATACAAGGCACATACTTGATGTATTTTTTTTTTGTTCCCTTCACCAGTATACGTAGAGCCTGAGGTAGCGATATCACAAACCTTGTTGTTGTTGTTTTTTTTATGAATGGATGGTGGACTGGAATTTCTTTTCCTTTTTTCTCCCGTAAAGACTATGGATTTTCGGATCGTGTATGTGAGTTTGATTCATGGTGATGTTTATCCAGATAAATAAATAAAAGGGAGAAAAATAGATCCTGTGGTATCTTAGGAAGATCCTATTGAAATGAAAATAGAATGGAGTCGAGGATTTTGCATTTGATGGTGAATGATCATTGAAATTTTAAAGACTGTGTATATAAAGAAATAAACATTTTTTTTTTATATATATCTTTGAACTTTTCATTCATGAATTTCAAAGAATATGCTAAGAATTCGCTCTTGATGGGGGGAAAGTTGCGATGCTAAGTTTTTCATGTTTTCTAGGAATTTATCGATTATGTTCGACATCGATGCAAAGGGTTTTCGATGGAAAGATTTTAGTCTACCCGATAAGAGATTGTACACTATTTAAATAACAGTTCCCGGATTTAAGTTTTTGATAAATGTGTTTGTGGTACCACATGTTCAAGATATAGGATGATAATAATTACTATAGAGAATGTCATCTAGATTCCAGCTAACTGTCACCTATTTTACGGATCTCACGTGCCATTAAGTCACAATTTTAAGTTCTGTGAATTGTTAGACGATTTATTTTGAATCCCAAAGACCACTTAACTACCTTAATCTAATCCCACAAACATCTTGACTCACGATTTTAAATGCCACGGACCAACCGTTCAAGACTTGATTCATAGTATTGAATCTCGCGATTACTTTTTCATGCTTTTAAATCCCACGGGCCGCTTGACTCATTTTAATGAACTCCACGGTGCATATATGATTCACCATTTTGTATTTGATAACAAAATTGAATCCCACGGACCCCATATTTCATTACTGCGAATCCTAGGATCCATTTGACACAATTCGGATCAGGTGTAGTCTTTCGAAGGAAAGAGGTTCAGACTTCTATAAAATAAAGATCATAGAATTTTTTTTATCGTCATTATGCGAAATCGACTTTTTTTTTACATTTAAGGGGTCTATTACCTTCAAACATGGTAAAAAAAATTCTTATGTAGAAATACTATATAAAATATCATTTATTTATTTCAAATTTTGTGATGTGTAAATGATAAAATATGTTAAAAACAACCTGCGTGCACATGATAAAATTGCATGAAATTAATGTAACTGAATTGAAAGATGATTAAAGATAAAGGAAACAGTTCATAAATTTTTTATCGAATCAATCTTATTCAAAACTAAATTTTAAGTTTAAAAAAATTTTAAATTAAAAAAAAAAATTTATAACCAAGTTGTTTTGAATGGTATTTTTCAAATATTTTTCGTCATTTTATGAACAATGAACAGTTTCCTTTATTTCGAATCATTTTCTGTTCAATTACATTGATTTCGTGTAATTTTTTCTATGCGCGCAAGCTGTTTTCGAGGCGTTTGTATTAAATTTGTGAATTTTTTTGAAAAGTTGTAAGAAACCAAGTATTAAAGATACGTAAATATTTTTACTGGCATAGGATAGCATACGCAATCAAATATGTGTGGTATAAATTTGAAATGCGTCAATGGATAGGTAATATTTTTTATAATATCTCTACATAAGAAAGTTTTCACCATAGTAAAGGGTAGTAGCCCCTTAGCCCTTTCCGTGGTACGGTACAAATCACTAAACATCCTTTAAAATGCCATATCTTTTAATTAAGAAGACATTCTTCTCATCATGTTTTTCAGCAAGTGAAAACTAAGGAGGTGGGTACGGGGAAAAGTGTACCATTAAGAAATCAACTATATGAAATATCTGGTACTGCCAATACTGAAATAAGTGGCGTTTAAGGAAGCGAGATATCTCGTCAATGCCACCTCCACCGTTTTCTCTTCAATGTTTTAGAAAATTTCTAGCGGATTTGTGAATGTTTTAGAGACGAGGAAAATTTTCCACTAATTCTTCACTGTGAGTGAATAATAATATGAATCCGGATTCATTGATCAGTGTTTGCTTTCCACAGTGTTTTCTTTCACAGCTATTCTATTGGCTAGAAATTCGATTAGAGACTTTCTATCTCTCTCTCCCCATCCGTATTTTGTTTGCATTTATATAAGAGAAAAGCCCGAACACACGTCACATCCTCTCCACGATCACTGTTCATTCAGCACAAGATCGCAATCATCAACTATGGCTGGCTGACCAAAAATAACAGTTTGCCGCGTCCTCGGCCGAAATCGACCAGCGAAACAGATTAACCACCGTTGATGAACTGGTGGAATAACGATGACATAGCACGGGGCAAAACGGTCTTGAATGTGGATTTCTAAAGAGACCTTCACTCTTTTCATCTCATTCCTCTCTCTCTCTCTCTCTCACTCACTCTCAACCACGGAAGACTTGATAAATGAGCTGTACAGTGAAGGAAAGAGTACAGTGTATGTGTATACGGAGAGAGAGAGAAGAGAGAGAGGAGCAATATTCTCCTATACTATATACCCGGTCTACCCCTTGCGTCATCATCCTTTTCTTGTCGGCACTAGCCCGTCTGTTATGCTTTATAACAATGGTCCCTTTTGTGGGAAGTGCTTACACGCTTTCTATATACTCTCTTGAATTATGGCTCAAAGGTGGCGAGTGCAACGGAGGGAATGCTTCCTAAGTGACATGAAAAGGACGTCGAGAAGAGTGCATTCAGGGATTCCTGGATGGCTGGCAGATAATACTTGGGGCTGACTATAATAATAATTGTGTGTGTGAGAGAGAAATGTGTGATGGGAACAGAATATGTCCTCTCTCCGTCTTTGGTTAGAGAGATAGTTAGAGAGGATTTCTCTCCGTGTAATTTGAGTAGATTTTGATGATAATAAAAAGGCATTTATGAGGTATGTCCGCTTTCGTTTCTATGCACTCGGTGTGGTTAGTGGAAGCATCGGATCACATTCATTTGGCTACAGTACACTCCAAAAATAAGCACTTTCGTTTTGGAGTTTACAAGTTTGGAGTTTGGTATGATTTTGCTGGATGTAAAGTACAAAAAATAATAATAATGTCAAAATGAGTAATTAAAGGATGTAATGAATAAATCGGGATGTTTTGCAAATAATTCTGTAAAAATATTACTATAAAGGTGTGAATGCGGTAGTAGAAAATATTTCAATACCCTCTAAATTTGTCAATCAAAAAATAAGACACTGAATTACCCATAATTTTTTGTCATGTGAGAAATTAATCAACATATTTGCGTCTGTCAATATAGCTTGAGTTGTTGCAACGTCAAGATGGCATTGCAGTATTGTGAATAAACAGGTGATTTTTGGCCCGTTAATCGAAGGATAAAACGACTTTGTGAAGGGGCTTGACTTGCCAAAATCATTTGTGGTTAAAATTTCATCATGTTGCTTACTTTTTGAGCATTTTCTTAATGGGCAGGTTCTTGTGCGATACCAAAGCTATCTAGAGCTGTGTAGTGGGACATACTGTTGGAAGTTTCAGCCAGTCCTATGGGATGACTATTCTCTGATATCCTTTCACTGCACAATTTCGAAAACCAGAAGCTTAACTATATCGCGCGAAAATGATGAATAAAAACTATTAGTATAATATGGGCGTTTAAAATAACTAAACGCTGTCTCAATAATGCGAAACTGTATGACCGATAACACCCAGAAAAGAGAAATTTTGTCACCACAAGGAAATCTAATACTCCGATTGAAGTACACATGAGATCAAGAATAGTCCTAAATACTCGAGAGCGAAGAGTCATAGTCTAAGTTTTTTGGATGTGATGGTATTGTAAAGTAAATTCGGTGATGATTCGGTGACTGGCCAATACAATATCTAATCCTCAGTACCAGTCTACCTTCTAAAAACTAAGCATGATGTTGGATTACTGATAGGTTTAAAGAGCATTAGGAGGATGTATTTTAGCAAAAAATGGACGGAGGTTCCATTGTCCAGATCCATCAAACCCCTGAAGAAATGACCATTTGTTTCCCTTTGCCGAAGTCAAAAAACTCCATGGGGGCGGGGAGCTAACATTAAAACGAACCCCGAACATATTTCGGGCTTGGTACAGATATACTTAAAGAATAATTTAACTCTTTTTACCAAGTGACCACAGAAATTTCCAGACCTTAATTCCATGTACACGTATGGGAATAAGTGGACAGAAGTTGCTCAATTGTTTTTACACTTTTGATGAAAATTCCAAATCCTTACAACGAATAGGAAGAGCTTCTAGTGAGCATCTCATCATAGTCAATACCATACCAAAGGTATTCAAAGAACATAATCATTCGAAAAATATTTTACGAAAAACAAAGAAGTGCCTAAATACTGAGAGAGCACTACAATATTTTCTTATCAATAAATAAAGAACTCAAGAAATAACCGCATTTTGATTTTTGGTGCAAATTATTTCTAAATGAAAGAGACATTAGAGTCAACAACAGCTATTGTGTTTTGTGGAATAAGACCAAACTACAAATTTCCAAATACTAATCCCATTTCAATATTTTAAATTAACCATTTGCATATTATATGATATTAAATATATATTATTCAATCTATTTATCTCATGTCCGATACAACATGATAATTGTGGATAATATTCGTGCTTGGGGTTGAAGAAAATTGAATTATACCGAAATGCTGCTATGTGGATTCCCCCCCGTTACGTGTTTCCGAGAAATTTCACCAATGAAAAGAATATATTGATGGAACGAGTGGAAAAATTTACATCTATCATGTAAATTTCGTACCATCAATATTGCTATGATCAAATTAGCGCAGGGTTCATCGTAAAAACACAACGAAAGACGTGATGTGTTTCACCTTAGGCCTCGAATTCATCGCCGGGTATTATTTCGCCCGGGGAAGCAATTGCGCGTGAACATGGATAAAAATATATATCCATCCATCCCCCCCCCATTTCCATCAGAATTTCTAGTTGCATCAAGCTCTAGGGGTGTCTGCGTGTGATCAACCCATCCTCTCTGTGTATCCTCCTTCGCCTTATATCCTATCAAGATCGGTCTCCGGGGACCATGACCACAGATATATATCAGAGCAAGGAGATGAAAGAGAAACCCCACAATCTCTCTAGGGCTCTAACAGCCTACGTCGACTGCTCCCATCCCCCCCCCCCTCCCATCATCGTGGAAAAGCTACGTGTACAGTGTCGGAGAAGGGGGATGTTGGCATGAGAAATTTAGAAAGAAGTGGAAGGCGGGTGATGTGTGCCTGCCTTTGAAAATTGCTTGATTGTATAAGCAAGACAAATGTGTGTTTGAGGATTACCCTTCTGGTAGCAGGTCCCCCCCCCCTTATCAAGCTATGCATAGTCTTCTCGTAGCCTTCCCCTTCTCTAGTCCGGTGCCATTATTATTGTAAAAAGGCTTCCTTTTCTCTCTTCGGCTATCCTACTATCTACCAAAGTAATATCTTCCCCTGGATCACCCAAGCTCCTCTGGTAGTTGTGGTTTGGGTAGGGTGTTGCTACAGAAACTGTATACGCCAGTGAGGGTAGAGATTTTTATAAGATTATTTTATTAACAAGAAATGTTGAAAAATTCCATTTTTCATCCCTTACTCCTCCCCCCCCCTTCCCAGTATGTTATTCAAAAAAAAAATTAAATTCCTTGATCCTAGGTTTCAACATCTATTTATCAATTCACGGTTCAGTCAACGTCCTATTTTGTTATAAAGGAGAGAGCGAGAGAGATGGTTGTTATTTTGGGATGAGGATCATCCTTATTGTTTCGTAGTATATTCTTTTGAAAAAAAACCATTCGAATTCAGTTTTTCTTTTCTTTTTTACTCATAATACCGTATGAATCATAATGATGAATGAATTTTTGAAAACGAATTTGTAGAAATTAATTTTTTGTAACAGTATTTTGATAGTTCGGACTATTGATTCGGATTTCCATTTATCGGACTCTCAAAGGCAGAAGAAACAACATCATATTAACCGATGTTCCACTGTATCCGATTATATTATAAGTGAGGATAAGTTATCAAAACTATCAAATATATAATACAAATTATATTCAGAAATTTATTTCTTTGAAAAATATATGATAACAAATGAAAAAAGAAAAGTGTGACAAAACTTTACATGTTAGAAAATCAGAAAATATCGTCTAAATTCAACGATAGGTGACGTTAAAAACAAATCTAATTTATTTTTAGCCCGCACAATTACCGACACAAAAGCTCATCCACCCGAACAAAATAAAATGAAAATATTTATCAACTGATATTTAGGTGCATCAAAGACAAGTTGTGGAGACAATGACACACTGTCCTAGACTTGTCTAACTTGTCTCAAAACAATTCACTGCCGTAATTTAACCCTGGATCCCGAAACTATACCACAATCACAAAAGATGCTTTGAGGATGATATCCTGTACCAGTGGTCGTTATACTATGAGGAGTTCTTCCCTAAGGACCCCACCGAAGTGTCTCGTGGGATCCGCGAGAGTTTTCAAAACTACTCAGTGAGGAGCAGATATTTTAAGCATTACCTTGATCAAAATCGGGTAGAGGGAGATGCATGCAGATTTCCTAAGCTCGGGGGAGTTTCTACAGCAATAATTTTGAAAACACCAACATATACCTATAGTCATTTCCCCGAAACCTGATCAATCTTTCACGGCAAAAAAACGCCTCTTCAATCGATCATTTACATCTACCCAAGTCTAAAATAATGATATCAAAAACAGAGAGCAATATTTCCAACAATTTTTCCCAACTGACATTATTTTAATGATATCTTACAAAGGACAAAATCATCAAATCTCTACGAATATTAGTCAATACTTAAAAATCTCACTGTCTCTCATATTCACCGTAAAAGTATTGTGAATAGCAAGCGAGAGAACGCATAAGCCGAGTCGAACATAATTACCACTGTGCGAACTAAGCAAATACATACAGGAGGATTTCATTGCCATCTAGTGGTTTGTCGTTATTGTGCAACTTCACAGGCCTCCCATGTGCATGAACAAATAGAGAAAGAGCCACTCTTTCTCCTGGAAAGAGCCGGCTAAAAATTTAATATGCGCACGGCATATCCCGCCCTTAGGGTCATGACTCCCCCAAGGCTCCTCTCTGGTACCGCTCTTATTTTCTTTGCCTTTCGAGCCAACCGCGTGCTTTCCTATTATTCTCTACGCCACCGTTAAGTAGGTTCACCGTGCTCAGGAATATTAAGCCTTTGAGAGTTTCCTTTGGGAAGAGATGAACACAAGTATATAAATAGAAAAAAATATATTCTCTAAGGAGGCTTTAGATAGCCATCGATAAAAGAAGACGGTGAATGCATTCCTTTATGCATATATATTCTTCATGAGGAAAATATTCCAGAATTTAGGGTAGATGTACAATATCTTGAGAGAAAATATAAACATACAGATAAGAAAAATACTTGAGATAGAATTTTGTGTTTTTGTGAAAAAAATATTTCTCTCTCTCTCTATAATTCCTATATTATATAATGGTTTTTTTTTGTGTTTTCTGTCAATTTTGAGTGTCAATATTTCTTTACAGAATTCTGGCATGGTTTGATGACAACAGAAATGTTAGATGAATTCAATTAAGTCAATTATTGCTATATTGATTTCCTTGGTGGATTTTACTACGTCCCCTAAGGGCGGCTACGGGTTGAAGTGGGCCCCATAGCTTGTCTTCACCGTTCACCTGATGTTATGATGTCCAGTCTGGATCTACTTTTAATAGTCTGACACTACTTAAGCGGCTTCATGCCCTTTAACATGAGAGAAAACTATGCTGTAGTTGAAATATTACTAAATGCACTATTTAACCATTGATTTACTGGAAATTTTTTCACATGTTTTTGAATATTTATTAAATATGCTATCCCATGTCAGCAGGCCCGTCATTTAGGGGGACAGGGGGGGACAGTTGAAATGACGGCCCTGCATGTCAGTAAAAAATTTTACATATCTTTAATACTTAATTTTGGAAATCGGAAATTTATGTTTATATATATTTAAAATAACTTGAGAAAATTTTAACTAGTGTTAAAATGATATCAGTAAGTATTGAAATACTTATTTTCTTTATAGATTTACTATTATTGTCAATTTATTTAATTTAAAGTGAAGAAATAGAAAAAATGTTTTTTACTTGCTGAACCTGCAATAACTACTAATAGATGACGCGTTCATTTCCAAGTTCAAAAAAGAAATTTCCGTATGTTAATCTAGTGTCAGGGATGTACGTAGGATCCACCTTTGAAACAAGGGTGGGGCACAAAAGTTTTCTTTCCGAAAAACTATAAGTCGCCACCGTGCAAAAAGCATTTCAATTAGCATTGATTAATATAGGGGTCATGAAACTATTACGGCAGCATTGAGGGGGGAGGGGTTTCCGATTTTCTGACTTTTGATCACAAGGAGGGGGGGTTCCGATGATGCTTACGTTATCAACCACCCTTTATAAAAATATGAAATATTCTTAATGGCGCCTTTACTGAGTCTGCCAAGAACGAAAAAAAAAACCTTTCCGTAAAGTTTGTGGGCACCTGAACTAACATTCTTCCTATTGAAAAGTCCCCTACAGAGCAACTTTAGTGATCTCTAAATGTTTCGGGGATCCAAGAGATCTGGAAATGTGTCAGCGCCGCTAAATTGCTCCGGAACGCTGTTGCGTGCCACTCAAGCGATCCGTAATTATGCCGCGGATCCCTTAAGTAATCTGGGAATGTGCCGCGGGTAACTTCAGCAATGCAGAGCTGCACTGGGGCCGCTTTAATGCCCTGAAACTGTGCCACATGAAACTCAAGGGATCTCTAAATGTGTCTCGGACAGCTTAAGTGTGTCGCGGTTCACTTAAGTGACCCGTGAATGTGCCACGGGCCTACTTGAGTGATCTGAAAGTGTGGCACAGGCAACTTAAATGCTCTGGAAGTGTGTCATGGGTCACCTAAGCGATCTGTAAATGTGTCGCTTAGTTCATTTTTACAAAATTACATTTGAGGTGCCGTGCCACATCAGATAAACCCCAGGGACACATTTGGGCAGCGGGCCAAGTGTGTACCATTTATGCCTTAGAGGGTGGGTCGCATTGAATTTCTTGGTAAAAAAGAAATTTTGAGTCATTAGACTTCAAATTGCATTGAAATTGACAGAATATATTTTATACTAACTTAACTTAATTATTTCAATACAACACTTATATTATATGTAGAATAAAGTACATTAACATATGAATGAATTTTCTTTCGAAATTTTAATACTTTGTAAAAAAAATGTTTTTTTGCATTAAAAAATAAAATTTTGATCGTCTGGTGGAGCGGGGAGGAAGAGCTCCCCCCCCCCGTGTATGTCTCTCTGATCACCACCAATATGTGTTAGGAGGTGGGGCAAAGATGACGAAATTTTGCTGACGGGGGGGGGGGGGTCAAAAATGACTGAAAATTTGCTGACGTAATACTTGTACGGCCCCATAGCACAAGGGATTGCGAACAGCTGGCTCGCGAGGTGATTTTGTGCGGCCCCCGCGAGATAAAAAACTATTATATATTTTACGTTAGTTTCGAAAGAATAAATTGTTGTTAATGTAGAAAAAAAATATATTTCTGATTTGACAAAAATGATTTGCGTATTTTCATCACACAAATACACACAAAACCTCTTTAAATACACAGAATGATTGATTTCAGAAACCTACTGTAAGAGTTATGTAAGTAGCAGAAGCAGATTCTCTCTTGCGCAATCATCGGTGGTCAACGATGACCTCGACGAGCAAAATATCCCTCAAAAAAAATTTTTTAACTAAATTTTTCCATAAAGTTTTCAAAACTAATGCGCTGTTGCGTATTGGTGAAAATATTCAGTCACGTATTTCGCTGTAAAAAAAGCGAACTATAAAATTATTGCACGAAAGTTAGAAACAAATTTCAAAATATCAAATTACTATTTTATATTTTTTGTTTGATAAATTTTAAACGCTTCATGAAGTAACATTCTCCACTCTAGTTAGATCATTAACATTCATTTTTTCCTGAAGAAAGATGAAAATAAGTTTTCTCGAAAACTAAGAAATTGAAGTCAACAAAACGTGAAAGATAATTTATTGACAGATAGAAGCAGTACACGAAACATTACACAGCAACAAACTTTACGTCAGTTTCACTACACATACACGCACATTCTAACAATTGTACCAATTCGTTAGAAATTCCGCAGAGGAATATGGACGAGGTGCATGTGTGGTTCAGTAGCAGTCAACAAAACTAAAGAAAGGGCGCGAGGCACATAAAAGGATTTGGTCATGCTGTGAGCAACTGACAACATCAGCTTGAGGATTAAAAATCCCCAAACCAGAAAAATCTTAGGAGAAGATTAAATTCACCACGTTTGTGTTGAATCGGGGAAAAGATCACCACAACGTTTCCATCGAGAAGTGCTTGGGAAAAGTTTCGCAACCATGAAGAACGCAAATCCCTAAATCCAGCCATCAGTGTAAATTGCCTTAGCACAGCAGACAAAGGATCTACTGACTGCGCTGAATCTAATGAGTTGCCGAGAAACTTGGAAAACATCGCATGTGTGTCAACCCTAAAAATATTTACGAAGTCCAGTTTTGCGGATTTGCGTTCTGGATCTCCCGACTTTGAAAAAAAAAACCTCTGGAAAAATTCTAGCCAGTGAGGACTTATCCAGAAGCAGCCCGGTCATCAACAAGAATACCAAGTCCACCACCGAAGTACTAACTAACACACGTGCATTCATTTCTCCCGGAGCCCAAGGATGATTCCGCGGCCAGCTCCAACTCAACATACCAAATGTTCTAGTCCAAAAGTCCTGTTTGGAGGATATTATGAAGTGCTGCTTAAAGGAGGATAAAAATAAACATTCCTGGACAAATTCCTCTCTTAAGCCTGGAATATTCTCGTCAATTAATATGATTTTGAGCCAAGAGTTGCCCTTGAAATCTAAAAGCTTTATTTATCCCAGAAATGTTTCTTCCTCTGTATTTTTTTGGAATTCTAATATATTGTAATTTTCCGATTTTAACAATATTACTCTTGCACAAATACGTACTTACTGACGTACATTAAACATTAAATACACCTTCCTAGTCTGACTAACCCATCTTTAATCCGACCTCCAGCCCTGAGGTCTGGGCATATTTTCAGCTAATAATTCATTAAGAATAATTCATTCATCTAATAATTCATAAATAATTCTAGTTGAACTTATAACTCATTAATAATTATTTACAATTAGCATTTAATTAAATTGAAGGGTTTAGTTAATTAGTTAATAAATCCCGTCAAAATGTTTGCGGCCTCCGATGCCATAGTGCGCAATCAACTGGGTGGTGCTGATATGCCGGAATTATCTTCCCCTGGTGCGTGCACCTTATATACGGGAGTTTTGTTCTTGGTGCAGCGGGACACAGCGTCTGACCATTATTTTGGCGCTCGAACAGAGAGAAGTTGGCCACCTGTGATATAGCATATAAGCAGGGGTTCTTCTTAGCCTATGGGTAGCAGGGGCTTCCGAGATGGATCGTTGTCCAAATCTAAACAGTCCAGATCCACTAACAACCAGGGACTCTGACCTATAGTTCCTGACTAAAGCTTGATTTTTAGAGGCTTCCGAGAAGGATCGTACGAATCCCATTATAGCAAGGGATTCTTGAGCTTATGGATGACGACCCAATTTCATTCGCAGTGACTTCCGAGATGGGTCGTGAAAATTCAATAACAGACAAGAACTCGAACTATGGGTCATGACCTAGACTTCATTGGCAGGGACTTCCGAGATGGGTCATAAAAATTTACTCACAGCCAGGGGATCTTGAGTTATGGGTAACTACCCAGACTTCATTGGCAGGGATTTCCGAGATGGGTCGCACAAATTTACTCACAGTCAGGTATCCTTGAGCTATGGATCATGACCGAAACTTGATTTACAGAGGCGTCAGAGAAGTAAAAATCCACTTACAGTTAAAAATGCACTTATTGCATCACTGGTTTCATTAATTTCAAAACCAAAGTCCCATGGGTCGCGAAATTGATCTTGTTTCTGATTTTGGGTCGCGGCTGAAAAAAGGTTAAGAACCCCTGATATAAAATGACCCCGGTATAAACTTGTTTCGATGTTTTAATTTTTTTTCAGCAAAAATCAATTTTTTTCCATCTAAATTTTGGTCAGCTTTGGGAGGGACAAAGCACCTCCTTCCTGCGTACGCCTCTAACCGAAGTTTTGGTTCAGTAGCAAGAACTCGAAACAAGCACAACCTCTGACAACATAAATACGTTTGGGTCAAATATACACCCATTACGACATATACCAATTCTCTAGGAACTCTGTAGACCAGTGTTTCTCAACCGCCGGGCCGCGGCCAGTACCGGGTTCTGAAATTAGTTCACACCGGGCGGTGAGTGGTTCGCAGTTTCATTTTTCCCATTAATTTCTCGTTATGGATGCATGACCGGGTCTTTCACTGACACAAAAGAGATTTACCGGGTCCACGGCCCGGTAGCCCAGGTCCATAAGATGTTCGCCTAAAGTAACAAAGGATGTTTAGAGGTGTCGCAAGTTTGATGCCCGGCTCGTCCTCGTCAGAAAAGTTTCCTGACATAGGGGTACAAAAAAAAAACGGCGACAAGGCAGCAGAAAAAAATTGCTACCGCAAGGAGTCCCACATCCAGGGGTTAGAGCACCAACCCCTCAACGAGTATAAAAAAACCAGCCTGCCGTTCGCAATCGGCAATAAATTGTACGTCCCGGTCTAATTAGCCCTCGTGCCCAGAAATTGACCGTGGTGCGGCAAAAATGATCAAAGTGATCAAAGAGAACCACTGCCGTAAACCACAGTTTCCCAAACTTTTTGTTCCATCATCCCCCCCCCACCCTTTTTCAGAAATTTCTATCTCTCATCGCCCTTAACTCTAGCGAACCCATAGGATCCTACGTTATATACCCGTAGCTTCTATCGCCTCCCTTGGGCCATTCCATCGCTCACCAAGGGGCGCTATTGCCCACTTTGGGAAACTGCCATAGACGAATGTGTACGAGGCGCATATACGGTTAATAAGTAGTAGTAGTACATGCATCGAATCAACCTAGAAATCAATATCATATACTTAATCCAGGTATATATTTTTATGAATTCATGTATTCATTCGCAAAAAAAAATCATGATTCTTAAAGATTCAGACAAGTTTCTGACGTGATGTGAAGATATTCAACTTATTTTTCCCATGCATTTCACAGTATGGTGATATACATATATGTTGCTATGATAAAAGAAGAGAAAAGAAAACCCAGTTTTTTACTTCTCCTTAAATATCTCGATAACGTTGCCACAGAAGACATATTTATATAAAATATTTCATAAACTCACTAGAAAAAAAAAAGACTTTATTTTATTCCTTAAAAATATCTTTTTCCACCGAAAAAAAAAAATGGAAAGACGAAATTCTTTCGGTTTTTAGGGTGAGCTCTTCATAAAATTGCTTGCATTTGAATTTCATGAATGTTTCCACAGAAATTCACTTCTCCAGCGAACTGAAGAAATTTCATGAAGGAAAAGGATAAGAGCGAAAAAATATTTGGAGATTTTCCGAATAAAAAAAGAGGAATTTTTTTCCCGTTTTTTTTAGGAATTTACTTTTTTTTTAAGAATCCCGGAGTCATGAGAAAATTTGATAACAGGAGATTCGTAACGGTTACATACTCGTCGCTTTTTTTCCCCGTCTTCTTAGTGTTATTTCTTAAATATTTTAAATTTTTCTAGAATATTCGACTTGATTTGGAATTTTTTTTTTTTCTGTGCAATTTTGAGTGATTAATATAACACCTGGAGGTGTAATTAGAAATCATTTCAATTTAGCTCTTTATGTGAGAAATTATGAAAGTAATGCTTATATATGGTGAGGGTGTTGAATTTTTTAATGAGAAATGGCGGGGGGTCACTTCACTGAGTTTGAAATGTGTCGCGGACCACTCAGTTGAGTGATCTGAAACAGCGTCACATGTTCACATGTTACTTAAGGGATTTGTAAATGTGCCACACGCCAGAATAATCTGTAACTCTACGGTGGGCGACTAAAGTGGATTTGCAAACGTAACACTGGTTGCTTATGTGCTCTGGACGTGTGCTGCTTTGATATGTAAATATGTCGCTCATTCCTCAAGTGATTTGGAAATGTATCGTTGGCCGCTTAAGTGCTCTGAAACTGTGCCGCGAGTCGCTGAAGTGATCTGCAAATCCATAAATGTGTCTCGGGAGTCTTAAGTGCACTAGGACTACACCAAACACCACCTAAGTGATCGGTAAATATTTCGCGGGCAACTGAAATGATGAGTAAACTATACCACGGGCCACGTGAGTAAATTTTAAGTGTGCTGTGGATCATTTAAGTACTCTGGAACTGTGCCGTAGGTCATTAAATTGATCTTTAAATGTGGTGCGGGTCGCTTGAGTGATTTGGAACTGCGCCACTTAGTATGAATGTAATACGGGTTACTTAAATGATCTGTAAATGTGGCACGGAATTTTTCGAATGAAATGTAAATGTGCCGCATTATTGCAAATTTCGGTTTGATGTCGCGGGCCACATCAGATGACTCCAAGGATCACATTTGGCCCGTGGGCCATGTGTTGAACATGTATGACTTATAGTGCGTAATTATTGATGGGCATTAAAATACAGTAGTTTTTCTGATGATATTCATAGCTTAGAATTTCGTTATGGAGCCTCAATTTACAAGATTTAGTTCATTTCAAGTTAAAAATGTATCTTGGAGCAAAAATTTATTTGTATCCAAAACAACGTAGATGTTTCATTTTTTTGGTTTTTTTTTTTTCAAAATGTCCACCTATATATGCCGGAATCTCATTTTTACACACATTTTCTAAAAGTCACACCTGCTCTAAAAATGGTGAAATTTAATATTAAGGCAATTTTATGAATATATTTAGAAAAAAATGAAACTCTCAGATATAGGGTAAATATTGCGTGAACAGAAACTCGGAACAACCGAACACGCGCATGCGCAAATAAGACACGCAAATCGAAATTCAGTTCAGTACTGAATAACACCATCTTTCATATTATGTCAGGTAAAAATGAAAAATCCTCCACGATGTCGTATTTCTCGTCTCTTTTCGGTTACCTCGAGGTCCCCCTTAATCACCCGCGCGAAATGTGATTACATCTATCAGATTACCTAGTCGTTACCAGTGTCATCAATAATATTTTCTTTCATCAAAAACTTTTGCGTTAATTAGTGAAAACAGCGTAATTAGAGGGGAGAGGGAGAAGTACTGGGAATGGCTGCTCCAGAGAGAGAGAGAGAGAAATGCAAATGCATCGGTGTAATTATTTCAGCACGTCACAGTTCCGACACTACCTTCAATTAAACGTTATAAATGAGCTCTAATTGGTGGTATTCATATAGATTTCTAAAACCTTATGAGCACTCGCGCACCCCACGCAATCACACGCTCACGCACATATGAACCTGTACCCAGCACCCGATTCATCGACAATAATATGCGTGACATTAACGATTTGCAAAACAGACGGAGGAGATTCTAGAAATAGCATAATACTCGCTCGTGTTCGGCGGAGAATCGGACGTTTGTACAGGAAAGATCCACAACGACTCGATTTCAATTAGCAATCGTTATTCGTAGAGAGATATTTGGTTTCACAATTAGTTTCGGCTGATTTACCTGGAAAACTTGATTAATAATTTCGTCTAGTACATTAGAGGGTCTAAAACGAAGAGAAGAGAGAGAGGGAGAGGCACTAAATGGTATCACGCAATGTTCGCATGAATGATATGTCTGAAGAACATGGACGTTTCTCGTAATCAGTATGTATCGGCCATTTTTCTTAATTATGTCATCATCAGCGTAATGACGGGATACAAAGCCATCTTTTTTCTTACAAAATATTGACGGATTTTAGATTATGGGAAGTAATTTACAGACTAGGTTTTTCGATCTAAGCCGACGCGACACTCGCGTCCACCCTGGCCTAATACGTTCCAAGGTTGATCATGAACGAGTAATACAGACGCTCCACCATTGACAATGATCGTCAGATGTTGCGGGCTGGAAGATATTGGAACGCTGGTCGAAGAGAACGACTATTACCTTCGAGCCTAAACCCCCAAAGGAGCCGCCTTCCTTCCCGAACTTCCAATCTGTCTGGCCACACATTGGTCGAAGAACACCAGCAGTCACAACACGGAGAGTGATCTGGAAGCAAATATTCGCCAAGGAATATTGGGCCAATACGGTGTAGCCAGTCTATGCCGCGGTTGCTTCGTTGCAGCATGGAGAGGCAAACATTCGAAGCAATATCTGCGAATGGCTATTGGACAAGGCTGGGCATGAATGTGGTCTTAGATTAATATGAACGACCATTTTTGTACATGAATGTATCTAGATTCGCTTAAACCATAATGATTTGATTTCGGGTGGTGGGGGGGGGGGGAAATATTATTTTTCAATTTACGTCCAATTTGAAAACCCCGTTTATAAAGTACGATCGCGATGAATATATACGGTGATTATAATTTGTTGCGTTGGATTGACGGACTGCCTAGTTTGTACCACGAAAAATGTCTTAGAGACAAGTTTGCACTACAAGGAATTAACGCGCAACAAATTGATGCAATGTCAAGTCCGTACCACGACGAAATCAAACAGTTACAAGTTTGTACCACGAAAAATACAGCAAGTTTGTACCATGGTGAAATGATCAGTGACAAGTTTGAATCACCTTGAATTGACGCGCAACGAATTCCTGCGGTGTCAAATTTGTATTTCTAAACACCCATCCTTCGGGAACGCTTCGATATCTCTCCGAGACGGGTGTTTCCGGTCTTCAAATGTCAAAGTGTCAGATTTGCACCACGTCAAAATCACGCAGCGACAACGAAATTTTGAAAGAAATACGAAAATTCAAAAAAAAAATTGGACATCAATTAAAAATCTAAAACAGTCAAACCACTATAATTGTAATTTTCTGCGCTATTGACGTCGGAAAAGATGTCACTAAGCTTATAATCCCAGGCCCGTCATTTAGGGGACAGGCTTTCGAAAATACACTAAAAATGGTGTGTATATATATATATATACAAATATATTTAAATACATTGAGTACGTGTGCTTCACCCCCCCCCCCCTGGAAAAAGTTAAATGATGGCCCTGTATAATCCCCCCCCCCGCGCTTATATAATCATAGACGATTTACAGTAAACACCGGATATGGGGAAGCACGGGCGTAGAATAGGGTGGCCAAATCATGCTATTGAGAAACCGGGACAAATCGTGTTAGAAATCAGGACACAACGCAAATTCACCTATAATACCGGAAAAAAGTTTCATAGGGCAATATAGTGTCGTATTATAAGGCAAAGGGATAAATTGCCTATTCAAACTGGAAGCCTGGGGGGGGGGGGCTTCTCTGTTTAAAATTGATTGTTCCTCAACCTTTTCCTCGTTGCAGACCACAGAAGTTATTTGCACATTTTCGCGAACCATGATAAATGAAAGAAAATAATTTGCAACAGAAAAGAACATAATTTGGACGAACGGTAATCGGTACATGCTTGTACGTGTAGTGAAACCTGACGTGAAATTTTTTGTTTCTCTGTAATGCTTGTTATGTGTAGTGCTGCCATCTGCCACCAGTTTTTCTAACTATGAGTGAAGTGTTATGATTGAATGATTTATCGTTGTAGGTCTGTTGCTCTCTGTGGCGAGACTTTTTAACGGGGAGATCGGCTCGCATTTGCGCCTTGAAGTTGGGAACCACAGAAAACCAACTTCAGCCGACCACCACTGTGGGGTTCGAACCCGGATCCTCACATCGCGAGTCCGTCACTATAACCACTCGACCACCACAGCGGCAAAATTTCTGTAATAATTTGCCCAATGAAATTAATCAGAACTCAGCTTTTTATACCGACCTTCAAGGAAATTTAAAAAAAGAAATACCTCTAATATCACTGACGGACATTAGAATATTTTATAGACTGGCCACCACCTCATGGCCACATCCACCTCATCACCCTCTTAATTTGATTTTTTTCCTATTTGTCCGTAATTCATAGGCCCTACTTGCCAAATTAATTCTAACCACCTTCATAACACACACACATAAATTAGTTTTTAATTTCTTTAAGCTTTTTTTTTTAATTTAAAATTATAATTACCTTTTTTCATTCTTGTAAAAAAACTGTATTAAGAATTATGTAATCCATTAATATTGTTCCCACCACAACTGCCACCGTCAACTATATGTACAGTGTTTTGTGTGTTCTTCCCTCCTCCTTTCATTTGTTATATAAAATCATTATTATTATTTGTTATAATTGTGCTGAATTTTCTGCAAATATCTACTCTATAATGTTGTGATTGTCATTATGAGCCAAGTCAGCTTCTTTGAAATCCCCCACCCCCTAGTTTTCTTGTATAATATTATTTCCTTAAAGAATAAAATATATGAATTAAATTGAAAGAAGAGACAAGAAACTACGTTGATTTTTGGAATATCTGATGTCACTAACTGAATAAAAACAAACTGTCTGTAATAATTCTTAAAATGAAATGGCTGTTGGTTCTAAACCGATGTGCTGTGAATTCGTTGATTTCTCATTTTATGCTGCATGCTTGTGTAGCCTGTATGCGCCATAATACTGGTCACCATATTTTCAAGTTTGCCGCAAAATCGGCAGAAAAAGGAGATAAGGGCAGAAATCGGGATGTTGCAGAAACGTCTGTTTTACTGCCGCAACTGTGAAATTCGATTGCGCAGTATTTTTTTTTTTGAGACAAGGTGACTTGAGGATGTCTCAACAACTTGATTTACCGGAATCCATGGCACGGCGTGTTGTAGGCAGACTGGAATCCGGGCAAACACAACGTAGTGTCGCGGACGCTGTTGGAGTCGCCAGAAGTGTTGTTGCAAGGCTGTGGAATCCATTCCAAGAAACAGGAAATGTTAGACGTCGACCAGGGCAAGGTCGGCCACGCGCCACTACAGCAACTGATGACCGGTATATACGGTTAACAGCCCGTCGAAACAGAACAGAGAATGCTACGCAGCTGCAAAGACGGTTGCTCTTGGCAACAGGACGAATGGTGTCCAGCCAAACAGTACGTAATCGGCTTCATGAGGGAGGGCTCTATGCACGTAGGCCAATGGTCTGCATTCCGTTGACCCCACGCCACCGTGCGGCCCGAAGAAGATGGGCTGCTGAACATCGAGATGATTGGGAGCAACATGATTGGAGCCAAGTGCTGTTTACAGACGAGTCCCGATTCAGTCTGGAGTGTGACACTCGACGTGTTCTGGTATGGAGGGACAGGGGCACTCGAAATAACCCCGCATTCGTTCGTGAAAGGTCACAATACAGACAAGCTGGTTGGATGGTATGGGGTGGAATCAGCATAGGCGGACGTACGGACCTGCATATCATTCGGAATGGCACTTTGACGGCCCGAAGGTATGCAGACGAGATACTGCGACCTCATGTCATCTCTTACGCTGGAGCCATTGGAGATTCCTTTGTTTTCCAGGATGATAATGCCCGACCGCATAGAGCTCGTCTGGTGGAGAACATGCGTGAAGCTGAAACAATACAGCGTATGGAATGGCCAGCGTGCCCTCCTGACCTGAATCCAATCGAGCATGTTTGGGACATGCTCGGACGACGCATTGCTGCGCGACCAAGGCCGCCTTTTACTGTCCGAGACTTGCAGATTGCACTTCTTGAGGAGTGGAACAGTATTCCCCAAAGTCTGATCGATAACCTCATCGCATCCATGGCAAACAGGTGTGCAGCAGTCTTAGCTGTTCGAGGAGACTACACGCCCTATTAAAATTCATGCATCATGTCTAAACAGCACTTTTTTTTTATCGTTTACATATAACCAAATTGCTGCCCTAAATCATATTTTCATGTTTTTTTCCATATTTTCAAAGAATTAAAGTTTAATTCCGAATTTTTTTACGTCTTTTTTCTGTATTGCACATTGATACGCGTGTGCTATCCATTGTATGCCAATACGTGGCTGTCTCACACGGTTTTCTTCACTTTTTTGCTTGCTCCCCTAATTGTTTTGAGCAGTGTACATGTATGGGCATAAATTCTATGATGCACATTGGTTGAAAAACAACAATTATTTTAAGTATAACAACAAATAGTTTTGTTTTTATCCAATAGGTGTCGGCACAGGCTCCCAGTGTTCGAGCAATATTTATATTTATATGAATTTTTCTTCCACTTCAAAATCATCGGTACGGGAACGCGAATAGAATTCGAACTTATTCATGAATGTTCAAGGCACATAACTTATCCTTTTGGAACACACAAAATGTTTAGGAGTAATATTTAACAAACGCCTTTCGTTCGCGCATCGCTGCTCTGAAGTTATCAAGAAAGTCAAGCAAGCCGAAGAAGTACTCAGCAAAATATGGCAATGAAAGGTTCATTCACTTTGGCATTAATGTTCCGGATTATTTACACATTAGCACATTTTTCTTCCCAAAAAAAGGCTCTGAAGTCATCGAATTTTCTCAGATCTGATCTGGTTGATTTATTCACTTACTTCGAACGAAATAATAGCTAATTATACACACACATGTAAAGAGATGTTCAGTCCATGTCATTCGAAATTTTCCCATGAATAAAGTTAATTCTTCCAGAATAATGCCTCTTCTATTGAATAATATTTCGAGCCCCCCCTCCAATTCCAGAATAATGCTTCTCTCACAAAATAGTGTTCCTTATCACATCCAATAGAATTTTTCCGTCACATAATATTCAGGGTCACGTAGAGTTGTTTGCTTCAATCGAAACTAACTTATCAATCAGTTCGAATAGAGAAATGCATTTCCACAGTGGAGAAGCAGTAGTTCCAAATCAAATTTCCGTCGCATCCGAGCATGGCAACAGCAGCTCTTTTTTCTTTTTCTGATGCTAAGATGCATTACTTTTGATCAAAGGACTGTGAACACAAAAATCGATGAATAATAATAATAAAAATAAGAATGACGACAACAACAACAACAAAAAGGACAAGAAATTCACAAAAATCCCGGACAGAATAAAGAATAGGAAAGAAATGTCGGAATTTTTTCAGTCTTTTAAAGTCCTTTACGTGTTTAGAAAATTGAGTGAGGCAAGTACATGACCGTTCCTCTGATTTTTAAGCGAAAACTATAAATCGTTCTTTACGACCAACTCCACGAAAAGAAGTGTCGAGAAGAGAATAACAAAAGCTCTTGCCGCTCGACATTAAGGTTCCCGACATGTTATGGACTCATTTAATTAAAATATGGACTCCTCCCCCCCCCCCCACTTTTTTTGTTCATAACATACTTATATCCGATGCTTTAATTTTTTGTTTTATTTAATGGCCATCGCAATTAACTTAATGTTATGCGTTATCTCCATTGATGACAAAAACAATGGTCGGATTATTATGTCGTCATAATTCCTGTGATGAACTTGGTTTTTTTTTATTCCCGAGATGGTATTATTATTATAAAAATAGTTTTAATGTGCGGAGGGGATTAACACACTAGAAATGTGCTATTTAAAATCTTTAGGTGTAGTTTTTTTTTTTTTTATTATGTGCTTTTGATAAAGTTGTATTTCGAAGAAGTCTAGTGATTAGGTCGTTAAATGTAGGTTTGCGTTCGAATGTTAAGTGACGGTATTTATTAATTTGTTAATCAAACCAGGCTTAGACAAATCTTTATTCTGAGTCTATCATCCATTAGTAACAAATTGAGAATATTTCCACATGGATAGCAGCTATTCAAGCAGTATATTGTTACGAAAATTACGTTAAAATTATCCTTATATAATGTCGTTTTCACCTGTGAATAGTGTAAATAATTATTATCTTACGTGCAAACGTAAACAACGCTTTTTTCCTGTGAATCGCGCCAAATTGGCGAGTTTGGTGCTGATATGCAATGACGTCAAGAGAAAATTTTTACCTGTGTAATTCTACTGAGTAGGTTGAAAATTTCCCGAGGTTTCGTGATCTTTTCTTCCTCGTATATATTATAGAGCGCCAAGTAGTATGTGTTGTAGTTGAGAGAGACGACGAACTCTTGTGTATGCTTTAGAAGCCGTCTTTCAGCGGCTCCCTATTTGGTGTGTGCAGTCGAATTTCTGCTTGTGAATACGTTTAAGTAGCTGTTTTAAATAAATATGCGAAGTCCGGCATTTTGTTTCGTCCTTTACTCATTTCGAGAACTTGTGTGAGAGGAAAAATATCAATACCAAATGGATAGGTTTCACGCCTATTTTATCATTGAGAAGTTCCTAAAACCTTTACGTATTAAACGTATTAATGCAGTTCAGAATGTGAAGTTCCAAACCATTTACGTATGGAATTTTGGCATCAAGTTGGGGGGAGGGAGTTATCATTATTAATTTTATTATTTATAGGTGAAGTACTTGCGATTTATCTCAGAAACCGGTATCTTTGTTAACATTTGAGAAACATGGGGAAAAAGATAAGTAGAGCAGGTTGTTCCTCCTACTCCCCCAGCGTACTCTTTCATTTTGTGTATGTTATGCTATTTTTTTTTCACTCGTCAGTCTGTAAGGAGATAGAATGGGAAGTTAAATAATGCTGACATAAAGGGAAGGTAACCATCAAGATGATGAGAGGGGAAAGAGGAGGGAGCTCTAAGGTAATTTCTTCCGAACGCTCTAGTACGAGATATCTCACTCTAGTCGGGAAGAGGTAAGAAAAACTTTCTTCTGAAATAAAATTAAATTTCTGTGAAGCTCGGTACATATACTATTCGGACTCGTAAAGCTTTTGCTTGTGGTCTTTTGTTCTACATCCACACATTTCAAGTTGCCCATCAACCTTTAAATCGAGAGGATGCGGAAAGTAAAACAAAAATCCTCGGAAAAATCAAGTAGTCAACTTGTGAGAATCTGTGAACCCCTTTGATGCCTCGACATGTGCCTTTCTGGTATACCGTTCACATGGAGGTCTTTAGAAGATAAAGGCTTAAACGTCGTAAATTGCTTGTCTCGTGACTTGCTATCTTGTACACCTCACTCACGAGCGAGCTCACCAGCTCCAAAATCAGTGACCACAAATGCCTGGAGCAAGGTTTATTAACGTTTTGAGTTCCACGGACCATTTTTGATAATAAGACCAAAGTCAGGGATCCCCTCTGACAATAAGACGAAAGCCACAGACTCCTTTATACAATAATATTCAGCATATAATATAAGGCAAACACAAAAGTTAATTATTATTTTATTATACAAGCTCACGGGCCCTCTGAAACTTCTTGAAGATTCCCCAACGTGACTGTGAATGCCTGGTTAAGAACAATTGACCTAGACGGTACCTGATTTGACTTACGATAAATCATTACATTTTCTCATAATTAAAAAAAAAGATAGTATTCGACCCTTCTAACATCGAAAACCCAATACTACCTAGAGTTCATCACACACAAAAAAAATAATTTCTACTCTAAAACAGTCCAAACCCTATGAAAACGTTATTTCACCATTATAAGAGTTGTTCAATCTTCTTTCAATCAAGAGCGCCGGTTATGCCCAGCATCAAAATAAGAGCACCTATGCTTAAACTAAACTCTCTTTTACCGCACACCAACTTCCTACAGACGGAGTTGGATTGGATGCGAAATCTATCTATGGTCTTCCCAGGTTCGGTAGGTAAAGAACTTATTTCTGACCTTCTACCCCGGATTCGAACGCGTTGACGGTAACTTTCATGGTGAAAGACGAGCATCTTACCACTGCACCACTCGGGTGGTACAAGTAGGGCAAAACCGGGGGAGGAAGATGGCTCGAGTGAGACAAATAGCTGAATTAAAATTATTCTTCATCATAACCTCTAGGTGTTACATTTTAATCCTCAATCGAAAAAACAATTTGAAATTAAGCCGATCATTCTAGAAAATTTTAAAGTTCAAACATGCTCTATATATACACACACACACACACACACACACACACACACACACACACATGTATATATATATATATATAAGAAATAAATAAGAAGACGGGAAAAAGCAACGTGTATGTAACCGTTACGAATCTCCTGTTACCAAATTTTCTCATGACTCCAGGATTCTTAAAAAAAAAGTAAATTCCTAAAAAAAACGGGAAAAAATTCCTCTTTTTTTATTCGGGAAATCTCCAAATATTTTTTCGCTCTTATCCTTTTCCTTCATGAAATTTCTTCAGTTCGCTGGAGAAGTGAATTTCTGTGGAAACATTCATGAAATTCAAATGCAAGCAATTTTATGAAGAGCTCACCCTAAAAACCGAAAGAATTTCGTCTTTCCATTTTTTTTTTTCGGTGGAAAAAGATATTTTTAAGGAATAAAATAAAGTCTTTTTTTTTTCTAGTGAGTTTATGAAATATTTTATATAAATATGTCTTCTGTGGCAACGTTATCGAGATATTTAAGGAGAAGTAAAAAACTGGGTTTTCTTTTCTCTTCTTTTATCATAGCAACATATATGTATATCACCATACTGTGAAATGCATGGGGAAAAGAAGTTGAATATTTCCACATCACGTCAGAAACTTGTCTGAATCTTTAAGAATCATGGGTTTTTGCGAATGAATACATGAATTCATAAAAATATATACATGGATTAAGTATATGATATTTATTTTTAGGTTTCTTCGATGCAGGTACTACAACTTAACCGTACATGCCTCTCGCACGCATTCGTCTACGGGATTTCTAACGAATTAGTACATGCTGTAATGAGTGTATGTTTGGCCCTAACGTATTTATGTTTGCAGAAATTGCGCTTGTTTCGTGTTCCTGCTACTTAACTACACACCAACTTCGGTTGGAGGCACACATAGGAAAGGGATGCTCTGGGGGCTGCCGTTGCCCCAAAGCGGGTCAAAATTTAGAAAAAAATATTCACTATTGGGATGAAAATATTGAAATATCTAAAGGAAATACTCTGCGTATGCTATATTAAGTAATTTCTGACGTAAAATATTTAAATGCTTTTTGAAGAGTGGAAAGTTAAAATTTTTCAGAAAGGAAATTTCTGTACCTCCCCCACCCCAAATCTTTTGTGCCAGCTCCAAAAGTCGATCCTCCGTACTCCGCTGATTGCGGTTATATCGCCATACGTCAATTTCCTACTGATGGATTTTGTTTGTGAAATGAAACCACCGGTAATGATCGGTAGTTGCCCCAGTCTCGATAGATATAGAACTTGTTTTCTCTGCTCTTCTCCCTGATCACACCCGTGGACCCTGATCATCATGGTGGAAGCCGAGCATCTTACTACAGCACCACTCGGGAGCACGTACTCCACTGGAATGGAATTGAATAGGATTGGTATAAATTACAATGAAAAATGAAATTATATGTCAACGACCTCGCGCGTATCAAATCAGGCACAATCATCGATCACTCTTCAGTTTCCGGTGAACACCGCGGTGCTCGCAAACAAAATTTTGAAAATGTCTGATATGAGAAATACAGGTCACTAACAATTCATTCGAACGGAAAAAAAAAGATTTACTCTGAAAATCATATAATTTACAAAAACTTCATCCGAATTGAAAGCTTCGAAACGAGCTTAAATTCATCAAAATTCATGATTCTGATCATCACTACCCATAATAAATCTTAAAAAATATATATAATAAATAAAATCTGCTCTAGTAACTATATCCTAGCCGTCGTTGTGATGACTACGACAGTAAGGATAATCAAATCATGAGACGGATCAAATATTTTCACGCAGAGCAAACATCGCTGATGATGGCGTATGCAATTATTACGTATTACTTTTTCTGCCTTCCAGTCTTAGTCTCTCATTCAAACGATAAACTACACACACGCGCACATATTCCGTCAGAAAAATCTAAACACAAATCATATTCACGCTCATCTGACCAAAAAGATTCCTTAACGAAGGACCTCCATCATCCCCCCTCTCGTCATTATCACCACTACCACCACCACCACCACTTAGACTCAAGTCTCTTGGAGTTCATTATGCCGCCCCGACAACCTCATCAGTCCTCTCTTAATTCACATACACACTGTCCCGTTTTTTTTTTCTCTTCTTATATATAGTCTCTCCGTCTTCACCTTTCATAAAATTTCATCAAGAAAGATGTGAAGTTAAGGCCTTGGTGATTCCTTAATATGTAGAGCTCACCCAATTATCTTGGAATGTAGTTTGTTTAAGAACTTATTCCGACCCTATACTCTCTCTTACTCCTTGTGCCGGCGACGTCTTCTTATAGGGATGGATGTAAAAAGGAGAAAGCGTTGAACTGAACTCAATCTAATTTGAGACCTGCGTCGACGTTTTCGCTTTAATCAGTATAAACAACACGTCAAGCTGAGCAAATTGAACGCTTTTTTTTCCATTATTATTATTTTTACTCTTGTTTTCTTACGCTTTCGTTTTTTTTTGTTTTAGGCTAAAGCCTCCTTTTTGGGGACGTCGTCTCGGAAAAAGTGTGTTATAAGTGGTGTAAGGAGTCAAAAACCCTTCATTGTAGTTTAATTTCCGAGGAGAAGAATTTCCTCCGGCTAACTTGAGAAAATTAAAAGCCTTTACGATGTTTCCTCTCTTCCATTATTATCATTATTTTTTCGCGTTTTCTTAAGCCTTTGATAAGATTTCCTACGTAATTTTTTCTTTATCTTTTTAAAAGACGCGAAAATATTTCCGTAATATAATAAACCTGAAAGCTCTAGAGTTTACTGCTTGTTATAGCGGGGGGAGATTATTATTTTTAAGGGGCTTATTGTTCGTGTTGAAATTTTGCTACTGATCTTCCAGTTGGTTCGAATTGTTTGTTCACGGGGACTATCGTCGCAAAACCGTTGTTTTAGACAAAACTGTACCTTCTCTTACACAATTTCTTTTAAACGACGTACAATTCCTTTTTTTTTTTGGTTTTAGTGACTGCTGTTTGTTGCTGTCCACGTGATTTTTTTCTAAAATAACTTTTAATGCAAAGCCCATGTGATGTTCACCCGGGTTCAAACCCCCCCCCCCCCCCCACCATCGCCACAGCGATGGTCACCTGAAGTTGGTTTTCTGTAGTTCCTAACTTCGATAAATACTGTACAGGGCGCGGGAAATTTTTACGTCTGGGGAGGGGGTGGGGGGAGGTTGCTCAACTTCCTGAGCTTTACGTAGATTTTATGTAGATTTCGAATTTGAAATAATTTCGTTTAGGACAAAAATTTATCATAGTGATCTATTAAAATATATTTGTTTATATATACGTATATATATATTATTGCCAAAACCCGAAGTGCGGCAAATTCGTGAATCGGCCGAGAGTTTTGGCCAAAGTCCGATTTTCATAAATGATTCGGGTTTAGAAGCTGCATTGGATTAGATCCATGTGACGAAAGACAAAAAGAGAAATTCGAGAGAAAAATTTATTTGTATAATAATAAGTAGTTTTTTCCATCAAATTTTGAAGAAAAAAATGATTACCGAATCCTGACTGTGTGTGTATGTGTGTGGTTTGATGGGTTGCCATAGCTAACGTGTACACAATTATCATGAAAACATACGCCAAATTCGTGATGACAACGTTTGTCGTTATCGAACTTTGGTCAAGATAGCCAGCCATTCTGCGAAATGGCTGGCCAAATGCCCGAAATTTTGACATTGGTCAAGTCAATTTACAACGAAATTGACCGATTCGCGAACTGGCCAATTTCGCGCTTTGGCAGTGACATATATATTATTAATAAAATAATCGAAATAAACTGACAAGTAAACTTCTTGTACTTCTGTAGAATCCCTGAAAATGAAAATTTTCCAGCCAACACAAACACGCCATCTTACTCGTCATCCAATCTGACATTTTGATGATGGATTGGACATCATCATCTTGAAGCATGTTCTACTCTACTAACTGGACATCTAAGCTCTGTATGGAATGTTTTTATATTTTTATATAAATTAAAGCCTAAACACTGCTCAAAAAAGTACCCAAGACTGGGATTACACAATAAAAGTTCCAGAAATTTTCATTTATAAAACTTGGAAAATGCAACCAATAAGGCCATCAATTGCATTTCCTCGCATGTAACCCATAACTTTATTGGTTGAATTTTTCAAGTATTATAAATGAACTTTTATAGTGTTATCCCGGCCTAACACGGACAAGGCTATCAATAGTTACAACTAAAATGACCAGCTTTATACTAATTTATACTACTAGGCTGTTGTCTCGATCGTCTGATTCAGCGCCTAATTCTCAACCCATGGTTCTCGAAGATGGGACAAGTGGTCTCTGATAGTAGACGTGAAAATTTAATTATAATGGAATGAAAATTATTCAATTTTACACCACAAATAATATCGATATTCACATATAGGCTAAAATAAGAAATATTACCCATATAGGCTAAAATAAGAAATATTACCCATATAGGCTACAATAAGAAATATTACCCATATAGGCTGCAATAAGAAATATTACCCATATAACTGTAATTAAGCAAACTGACGAGCTTTTTCAGATAACTTACTGGTCCTCAGTTTAAGAAAGGTTGTGACACGCTTGTCTAATTGAATGGTTAAGGCAATTTTTAATTGGCGACTTCGTAGATGGCGTAGATGTCATCTGGAAGTAAAACTCAGTGAGGAGATGGGCTCTTTCTGCCGTATTTCGAACAGTATAAAGTGTGATTCAGAAAAAAGATGGGGAAAAACTCTAATAGCACACACCAATTCAAACAATTGTTATCAAAGAATGCATGGTTTAACATGAAACGCAAACGCGCCTGCGCGTTTGGAAACGGCCGTTCCGCAAACGTCATAACGACGTTGCTGTTCAAATTTATCGGGAGAGAAAGAACACACCATGCATGCAAATGTAACCTGGAGAGGAAGAAGAAACCGTATGCAAATTTGTGTCACGGTGAATAAAAGGCGCTGTGAAGTTATTCCAGCGTGCAACCGCATTCTAACAGTCGTAATGTCACTACGGTTGGTTATTTTTAATTATTTATTTTATTTATTATTCATTTATTTTTAGCGCTTTAAGCAATGCCTGTATATAAAGTTCATCATCAGTGTAAATATAAATATTTAATTCATCAATATTTTTAATCGTCTATGATAATATATACATACTACGTGTATATATTAATTACATAAGTATATAATAAGTATATATACTTATACATGTATAAATAATATAAAATATTAATTATATGAGTATTAATTAATAGTATTATAAATATTTGTTCATCATCTAAGGACAATTTATCAGTAAGATTAATTTTACTAATCTTCTTTACCGCACACACATCGCCTTCCGGCAATTTCCAACCAGTGGAGAATGAAGGCTCCGTCTATCGGTGGTCATCCTAGGTTTGTTAGATAAAGAAATTGTTTTTGATGCTCTTGGCTTGGATTCAGACCAGTGGTCCCTTGACGGTAACCTTCATAGCGGAAGACGAGCATCTTACCACTGCGCCACTTGGGCGATTGCTTTTCTCTTATCTGGAATTTTTCCTGAATTCCGATTTTGTGAAGAACTATGTTTTGCTGTCTTAGAGAGAGCTCTATTTACTTATATAAAAACAACACAATTTTCACAGTCACATTTTAAACACCTGAATCCCATACTAAACTATTTCTGACCACAAACCACTATCATCAAATGCATACAAGAAAATACAAAGTGAAGTTTTCTTATTTTCTTGAAGCACCGACACACCCAAGAAACTTAACAACCATTTTTCTTTTGCCATACGCTTTTATATGGCTCCTATCAAAACAGAAAAGAAATGAGATTCACCCTTTTTCTTAGTGCGTGTGCATCGATACTGTTACCCTCCTTCAAGTTCGATGCTTGACTTGATTATATCTGTACGGATATCCAAATCCGACACGAACTTAAATTTAGGCACAGCCAAGGAATCACTAGGAGATTGATTGTTTTAATTATTATTTTTTTATTTTATTATCTTTTTTTTGTCTTATAGGCGATGTTTAATATTTCCATTCATCTAAAGCACACGCGCTCAACCTACGGCCTACAGAATAGCTAAATAAAGGTCCTCGGGGTCACTTGATATTGCCCCATGACCTCAAATCGAATTTTGTAAAAATGAACTAAGCGAGGCATTTGCGGATCACTCAACTGACCCGCCTAATATATTCCGCTCCCTCAGAAGGATATGGAACAATCCAAGATTTATTAAGTGACCCGCAGCGTATTCACGGATCGCTTAAGTGACCCGCAGTATATTTACAGACATCTCGAGTGACATCTGTCAAAGTTCCAGGCAGGTAAAGCGGCCCGCGCCATTCCCAGAGCACTTGAGTGACCCGTGGCATATGGACAGACAGTTTGAGTTACCTGTGGAAAAGTTGCTGATCATAGTTGCATATTTGCAGATCACTTAAGTAACCTGCGGTGCTGTTCCTGACCACTTAATTCAGTGGCTTGTGAGAGATTTCGTAATCATCGAAGCTGCCACTCTTCTAAAGTCTGAAGACCCTTGTAATCCAAGAAATACTTTTTTTATAAAATAAATTTTTCTGATCTAAAATTTTTCTTTACGTAGGTCAACTCGCCTAAAAATCTGCCGTCCCAGAGAGGTCTACTTATTCAAATAAAAACAACATAACGCACGGTCGCATTTTCGATACCTCTTATCCACCCGATACCAAAATATTTCTGACCATAAACCACTACCATCACATATTTCCAAGTAAAATGACAAAATGAAGTTTCCTTATTTTCCTTGAAGCACCGACACACCCAAGAAAAACTTAACAACCATTTTTCTTTCGCCCCTACGCTTTTATATTGCACCTATCAAAACAGAAAAAAAGAAATGAGATTCACCCTTTTTCTTAGTGCGTGTGCATCGATACTGTTACCCTCCTTCAAGTTCGATGCTTGACTTGGTCTGTACGGATATCCATATCCGACACGAACTTAAAAAAAGGCAAAAAAAAAAAAACAGTACTGTACTCTCTCGTACTCCTTCTTGTCTCTGAACTATCTTTCCTTACTTCCGCTACTTATGCACAACTCGTTGAAGATCCTAGTATAGTAGTATGTTCCATTCCATTAAAATCTCTAAAGCATAAGATAGAACGGGGAAGAAGAAAAAAAAAAAGAAGTACAGTACTGGCTGTGTGTGTGTGTGTGCTCCTCTTTCCCGAAAATGTAAAGGTAATGTTTCGGAAGTAGGCATTGGAAAAGCTGCTGCCGTCATAAAGAAATGAATGAAATCCAGAGGTGAAGGAGGGTAAAGAGTATAAAGAGAATACTGAAATAGAAAAAGGAGAGATATATTCATGCATCTCTAAGGATTCAACCTCCCATCAGTACCCCTTTTTTTCAGTATTATTATTATTATTCGTTGCATCCGCCATTTTTATTACAGATAGTTGTTTTTTTTTTTTCGAGAGAGAAAAATAATACTAAAAAAATAGAATGGAAAGATATACTATCATTTGCTGTTACAGCTAATGTCTGCCACGAAGATAGTAGTGCCATCATCTCCGAGATGACACTCGTAGATTTCTCGTATGTTTTGAGTGGATATGTATGTATGTGCACATATGTATATGTATGTATCTTCGTAATAATCTTCTCTGTTCTTTGTGTATGGAGTGTTATTTTTCTTGAGGAAAAAATTGCTGGGTATGAAGGAAAGATATCACGAGAGTGTTGTTTTTTTTTCTATATCTTTCACATTTTCGTTGTAAATCAGGAAGATGTGCCTAGGGAATGACGTTTTGAATTACGAGACGGGGAAATTGAAAAATTTAAATTTTTCTTGAAGATTTGATATGTATATATTTGTTTCGAAGTGAAAGCGTCAGTTGGATTTTGTATTGTGAGTTACATATTGCTAAAGATATAAGAACCTTTATTTGTTAAGCTCTGGCAACTAATCGATGGGTATTTATGATGATTATAAGAAATCTTTGTTTTGATGGTGATGTAAATTTACCCTCTAGGTCTTGTGTATATTTGAATATCCGTGGCAAATACATTATCAAAACGTTATTATACAAACTTATTTTCTAAATATTTTTAATATTTCAGAAGGTACAGAGTCTATCATTTCAGTACAAAATACAGCTGTATAAGTAAAACACTTTTTATCTAGAAAGAGTTGATTCCTTGTTGGTGTCTCTTTTTGAAAAATCTGAAATTTCACGTGTTTGGAGATGTATAAAATAACAATAGCATGAAATTGAGGCGGGTTAGGAAATAAAATTCAAGGTTAAAAAACTATTCGACTTCGCTAAGCAAGATTTTATCTGTTTATAGATAACATTAAAATAAAGGAAAACTGTATATTATGCTTTATTACTTTATATTAACTATTTTAGTTAATTGAAAAATTTACTCTGGTTAATCAATTTGATTTCTTCAAATATTATTTCAATTACAAAAATATGTGTCAGAGTGCATCATATGTGCATCAGAGTTAACATCTGTTTTTGTAAAAAAAAAAGTTTTTCCAATGCGTGTTTAATGGAGGGGAACAACAAATAGGGAGTTGGTTTCAGCTGACAACACGAGTGAATCTATAATCATCATAAATTACGAAATTTGATCATCGAAAAGGGAAAAATTCAGCATCAATAGTTTTCCCTCCTTAAAATACTCATTGCTGGAAATATAAAAACTTGAGTCGTATAAAATGTATAAAAGAAATTATACAATAACCTATGTATAAAAATATACTAGCTATATAATACCCGGCGCTGCCCAGGTTTTCTTTAATGAGGCTTTTTGGATAACGTGATATCTCCCTCTTTCTTTGAGGACCATAGAAAACGTGTCCAAGTTAACCAATATGGTGACTCATGGAAGAAACAAATCTAGATGAAAGAAACGTAGAAATGAATACTTTTTTTTTTTTTTTTTGATGAGAGCTAGGTATTTCGTTGATTTATTTTAAATCTTCAAGTCATCCATCTGAATGTTTCGGCTTCAAAAAATGCTTAATTAAGGCTGTGGAAATTTCTTCGATTTACTTTACGGGCCTCAAATTAATTTTAAAAAAACCTAAACTATATGAATTTATGCAGCAATACGGAGACATTAATTTTCATGCTAAAGAAGATATAAATAAAAAGTTGAAATCAATGTTATTGCCTCTCTATATCCAACTCAAAAGTAAGTCCGGCTAATTACTTCATATTTAATTTTGTGGGCTTCGTATCTCTAAACGAACTCAATATTTCAAAAATCGAGAATTCTATGCAACTTTTACCATTATTGATGTGGCGGAAAACCCCACTAAATTTTTGCATTTCTACAGTAAATTCGGCAATTTTAACACTGGATCCTCCTTTGCCTGTCCTTCAAAGTGATGCTGAAGATGATTCTGCCTCATTACTGAGAAGATTGAAAATGTGGCAAACCATTATAGAGGCATAAGCTATTATACATGTATACTGGCAGCATTAAAGAAGTGACAAACTACTGTAAAGGCATATACATGTCAGAAACGCATTGCTAGGGAACCACAGTAACCAAAGTTAACGTTCTGAAAGTGATTGTTGAGTCCCGAAAACCATTGTTGCCCGACAGTTTTTCGCCCATTTCGGGCATTTGCCCAGGACTGATGAACTTTTAATGTAGCTTATCGTTCAAGTCGGGTCCCATTTGGTATATATGCAAAGTTTGGCAACAATAGATGTGAAATTGTAGATTTGTATAGAGAACACACACACACAGACACACAGAAAATAAATTTTACATAAATAGATGTATCAGTATAAAAGAAATTAGTGTAAAGTTTGCGCTATCAATATCAAAATGAAAAACATTTAACCCGCAACATTCAAATGAATACCTACCGATATCGATATTCTTTCAACGGCGATTGAAATGCTTGAGATTTTCCTCATTTTTTCACATGCTGAAATAACAAAGTATTTTTGGGAACATAGGCATGGTTGTGAATGTGAAGTAAAAATCGTAAATTTAAATTTGAATTTTACATGTTCATTTTGTTCCGATGTAACACACACAATCAAAAATTTTACTAATTAAAATTTTTCTTTCATTTTAAGCCGTATAAACATTCATTTTTTCATATTGCAAACAATTTGAATTCACTGGGATAGTGCTGTCATTAGGATTTCAGTGTAATCTCATTCATCATTTTACAATGTTAGAATTGTGATTGTTTCAAATATTATATTATAATCATAATTATTACATCATAATCTCAATTATTTATCACCATTTTTCATTAACATAATTTTCATTTCTTTCAGACGCATCATTAAAACCGTCTACATTTTACTCAGAAACAAAGCCGAAAGTTCTTATACCCTTGTATTTGTATAATAATAGAAATGAATAAGCCTATACAGGATGTTCTGTTAATGTACCGACAAATTCAGAGGGTTGTTAGTAGGCATTGAGAGGAACAAATTTCAATGGAACAGTGTGGCAAACCACGTCGAGAGTGTGAAAATCGCGAAAAACGCATGTAGGTTCTGAGTCTAGAGGAGCCGAAAGGTGGATGTCAATTGATCGCTGAATGAGTTCGTGGATTCGCTCACTATATCTGACATAAGCAGCGTCGCGAAACGCATGCGCTAGGATAAAATCACGCGCTGCGTACAACGTAAATTAGCGTCATTGCGGTAGCGAGCACGTGTAGCAAGCAGTTAGTTGTCTGTTTCAGTGAGTATCGTGATAGCTGACTACACGAACGAGGTACACGCTGATATGAATGATTTACGGTCAAGCAGATGACAATCTGCTTATATCGCGGAGGATCTCATAGCGTGGATTCTCGCCGCTGCGGCAGACATCAAAATCGTATCTTCGAGCGCGTCTGGGAATCGTTTTTACGTCGTTGTAGACTGTGCGATGACGCCAGCGGCCGCCACTTCCAACAACTCTTGTAATAATTGCCGTAAGGAACTTTTGTCGTGAAAAGGAAGTAAAAATCTTAAAAACTTTGTTCATTGGAAAATTCCAACCATCAATAAACACCCAAGTGAGAGATGAGAAAAGAACACATTTTCACTCTCAGCCGTCAATAGAAACAGCTTTTTTAACTTCCACGTCTCAATGTTACACTTTGCCCCTATGCATTTACAATGGTTTTTTTATTACTATCTTTTCTTTTCTTTTTACCTAGTGTCCATCACTCGGCCTGTTAAGTTTTTCTTACGAGCGATCGATACCGGAGATCGATTGTACGCACGCTTTTCCAACAGCGAATTGATACGAAACCGATGACGATACTGCTTCAAATAGAAAAGTTTCTATTGGTTGAATCTATGATATGTGTGTTATAATGAAAGAAATTTAACTCGCAACATTTTAATGAAAATTTACTGAGATATCGGTGATTAAAATTCTTGATTTTCGTCATTTTTTTCTACGCATTAAAATAAGCAAGTGTTTTTAGGAACATGAACATGGCCGTAAAATAAATGTGTCTGTGAGAATATTATAATATATTTTAATACAAAATTTTCATCTCTTTAAATTTCACGAATTTAATTTCTTTTCGGTAAAGCACAATCAAGAAAATTACTAATTGAAATTTTCCTTCTATTGAAAAGGAGCCATATCCAAATTCTTTCTTTTTTCCTGTTACACTCAATTATTAATGTACTGGGATAAATTTGTCATGTCTACATTTCGGTTTATTCGCTCATTATTTTACACTAGTAGAGAATTAAAAACTTGTTTTAACATATCATCATAATCGTCATTAGTTACATCATAGTGATCACCATTATCACATCATAGTGATCACCATTATCACATCATTGTACAGCAATGGCATTTTCATTCCGTTACAACTGTATACGTTTTGCTCATTTGTTAAGGAATAAAATATGTAATATGCAAGTATTATACATAATACAATTAATCTCATTGGTAAGGGGCCGTTCAAGTATTACGTAAGCAAATTTTAGCCATTTTTGACACTCCCCCCTTTGTCAGCAAAAGTCAGCAAAACGCTGACCAACTCCCCCACCCCTTGTCAGCAAAATTTTGTCATCATTTCTGCCCCTCTGAATCCTAACGCATATTGGTGGAATCAGAGACGTACACTAGGAGGGGGCATAGGGGAACTCATACCCCCCCCCCCCTCCCACTATCAAAAATTTATTTTTTTTAATGCAAAAAAATAATTTTTTTAAATTGAAATTTCGGAAGAAAATGCGTTTATATGTTATAATCAATTTCTGTAAATTTCAATGATATTTGAAGGCTATGAACTCAAAATTTGTCTTTAATAAATTGACTGCGACCCACCATCTAAGCTATATATAGTTAATCGCATAAAGGCCCTCGGCCCACGGACCAAATATGGCTCTGGGGCGGGGGTTATCTGATGGGCTCTTCAAACTTAATTTTGTAAAAATGAACTAAGCGGCACATTTACAGATCGCTTAAGTGTCCCGTGGTATAATTCCAGAACATTTAAGCGGCCCGTGGCATATTTTCAAATCACTTAAATGACCCAAGACACAGCTCCAGAACACTTAAGCGATCCGTGACAAATTTAGAGATCCCTTGAGTGACATGTGGCGTAGTTTTACAGCACTTAAGCTTCCCCCAGTGATGTTCTACATCACTCAAGTCACCCGCGGCACATTCTCAGATTATTTAAGTAATGCGTGCCACAGTTCCAGAGCACTTAAGCTGCCCGGACACATTTCCGGAGCACTTAAGCGGCCCGGACACATATCTAGATCACTTGGATCCGCGAAACATTTAGAGATCACTGAAGTGACTCTGTAGGTCACTTATCAATCGGGGGGTGTTATTTCAAGTGCCCACAAAATATCGCAAGGTTTTTTTCGTTTTTGGCGCACCGAGTAAGATGCCATCAAAAATATTTCATATTTTCATAAAGGGTAGGTGATGACGTAAGCATTATCCAACCCCCTCCCTCCCACTTGTCATCAAAAGTCAGCAAATCGGAAACCCCCTCCCCCCTATCGATGATGACGTAATACTTGAACGGCCGCTAATCACTCATATTAATTCCTTTTTAATGTAACAAAATTTGAGAAGAAATCACAAAATTAAATTCATCTGTATAGACCAAAAAGCGGATAAGTCTACTCTACGTACATAATGATAGAGATAAAGTCTCGAGAATCTCAGTTTAAATCTTTCCAGAAAACATTACGTAGGACATACGAGTATTTTCTTCGAGAAGGAAGTAAAAGTCTTAAAAACTTTGTTCATTGGAAAATTCCAACCATCAATAAAGCATTAACACCCAAGTGAGAGATGAGAAAAGAACACATTTTCACTCTCAGCCGTCAATAGAAACAGCTTTTTTGACTTCCACGTCTCAATGTTACACTTTCCCCTCCTATACTTTTACGATGGGTTTTATTACTACTTTTTTTCCTTTCTTTCTTTTTACCTAGTGTCCATCACTCGGCCTGATAGGTTTTTCCAACGGGCGATCGATACCGGAGATCGATTGTACGCACGCTTTTCCTGTAGCGAATCGATACGAAACCGATGAAGACGCTTCCCGTAACGTAGAAACGAATAGGGCCCGGGTGAAAACGAGCGCGAGGGATTCGGTGGGGGCCCCCGGTGGGGGGTAAAAATCATTAGCATAAAGTAATTAACAACCGTCAGGTTCCCCGAACGAGCATTCATTCTAACTCTCTTTACGCCACTGCCGTCTTCTTATACAATCTTGTCAGCTGCTGACGTCATTTAATGCGATAAAATTTGGAGTAGAATTTTCTGTTAAAAGGTACTCAAAAGTTATAAGATGACGGATTAACCGAAACTCTCGAATACTTCGATATTTTTCCATTAGGAAACTATTCTAAGATAACAATTTCTCCATTGATCCTCCAATGAGAGACCGGCGGAGCTCTGAAAAGGACTTTTGGAATGTATAATATGGAGATCATGCACAGAATACACACAAAAGGGGGAAGATAAAAGTCTTTCATGAAACTTAAGTCCTCATTATTGTGTCCTCATTGTGATGATGAGTAGCGACCGAATACTTTCGAAAAGGTTTTTCGGAATTTAAATTCTATTGATTTGAATTCGTTTGGCAGGAGAACAAAAGGAATAAGAATCTTGTACTTGATTATATTTTTCCCCATTTTACTTTATATAAAAATTTATTAATTTTTAATAATTATAAATGATATTTTAATAGAGAAAATACAAAAGAAAATAACGGAATTCGACGATTAAATTTGGGGAGTAAAATTGTAGTGTAGTTTGAGCATTCGAAATTAATGTTAAATATGAAATAAATATTTTATAAAATTTTTGAAGAAATGAACCAAAATATGAAAAATTTCGTTTAAATAAAAAGATTTTATTGAATTTCAAGAGAAACAAAATTTAATAGAAAAAATACTAATAGTTTAATTCAAAAAGAAAAGAAATTCAAAAATAAAAATCATTAAATTGGTGTTAGAAAACCATATTTTAGGGAAAAAATAACAATTGAATTCACACAAATAAAAATGGGAAAGAAATTATATATATATATACCTTTTACTGTAAAGTATTTGTGTTTTCAAAATTATATTCAGTAAAGTATTGAAAATGAATTAAGATATTAATTTTTTTTTTAATTTTTAATGAAAAAGAAATTGCTGGAATCAAAATTGAAAGAAGATTGAATACTCAAAAAATATGTTTAAAACGAATTATAAATTCTCAGCAGAAAA
Source organism: Pholcus phalangioides (assembly GCF_987345545.1). Taxonomy (NCBI): domain Eukaryota; kingdom Metazoa; phylum Arthropoda; class Arachnida; order Araneae; family Pholcidae; genus Pholcus; species Pholcus phalangioides. Next base: position 33,232,569 of record NW_028301615.1, on the reverse strand, counting down.
AAAAATTGATAAAAGTTTAAAAAATGTACGAAAATCAGAAGAAAAAAATTCATTAAAATCAAAAAAAATTTTTTATTGAGATTCGAAAGGAATAAAATTGAGCTGACGTTATTTAATTTCAATCGTAATTTTTGAAGAAGAAAAACATTCAAATGAGGAAAAAATCTAATTGGTGTTGAGAAAAAATTACGTAATGGAAATAAAAAAGCTGTGTTATGTAATAGAAAAAAAAAATCGAAATTACAAGAATACGGTTTAAATTTGAAAAACTTGAATTTAATGTTAAAAATGGAAAGAAATACTTTTTACCTCCAACTCATTCAAATGTAAAAGAATTAAACGTGAATTAGGGAATTTGAATGAAACTGAAAAATGTATATACAGTGTATATATAAATTGGTTAATCAATTGAAAAGATTCAAATAAAAACTTACTGATTATACCTGAAGAAAAATTCAAAATGCTTGAACAAATAAGGTACATAAAAATCTCGTGTTTAACTTATTTTTAGCAAATTATTTTATTCTAAATCTGGGATCAAACTATAAAAATGTGATAAAAGATCTTTTACCAAACTTCAAAACAACATCCAATCAGCATATTGGCTATATTCGCTCGAATCTAAACGGTACGCGTGTTGGTCGCATTTTTGAAGTTTTATAAAAGCATTTTTCTATCGCCATAGAAGCAATTCACCACCGTTTATTTGTCACATTACAGTCGACGCTCGATATAACTATCCCCCTTTCGCTCTGTCTAAAACGGAAGTTATATTGGGAGAGTCGCGTTATATCGAATGTAAAACAGATATGGTAGTTGTTCGGTGAGAAAGCATTTGGGACCTATACTGCCTGTCGTTGTAATGGAATGATCGCTATAACGTGGGGACGTTATAACGAGCGTCGACTCGTTAATCGACTAATTATTAAAGTATAAATTTAAATATAGCCTATACAAGTATATGCAGAGTGTCCTTCAAAGGACTTCCTGATTTTAAAATTCAATAAGTCGGAAACGGTGGTTGGTGTAAAAATAAAACAAGTAGTATGTTTTGAAAGCGGGGTAATGCACAAGTTCAAAGTTAGTTACAAGTGATGCCAATAGATGGCGCTGTACACCGAAGTCGAAGTACTGAGCCCGTTGCATCACAATCGATTCAAAATGTGTGACTTTCGCAGCACGGAGATGGCGCAAACGCATCATCACTACTGAACAGAACGTTGCAATTTTTGGAACTATTCGTCAGCTGGGTCGGAGGATCGATAAGGCACTTCGTGGTCCATGCAAATGGTGGCCAATCACACCGCACCACAACGTACAAGGTTTTTTTTTATATCCTGTGGAACACTTCGAGAATAGTCACGGCGCATTGAACTGTCCCACATTTATTGGAACAGACATGGATTGGCCTCCATACCCACACGATCTTACCCCACCCAGCGACTACTTTCTGAGGGAACAAATTGAAAGGCACTGTTTTCCGGAACAATCGTCCAACACTGGGCGAGCATCAAAGTTTGATCACTACAGAGAATAGCTGAAAATTCCATTCGTCGTTTGCGCCCTCCTCCTACTGCGACTACAGCGTACAGCGGCTCCTTTCAACGAAATTTGTGATCTAATTTTAAAACTAGTGCATCAGACTTTTACGGCTTTCAAAATGAACATACAATTTGTTTTCTTCGAATCTCTTATATCGATCACCGTTTCCAAGTTATTTCATTTTGAAATAAAGGAGGACTTTGTTGGACACCCTGAAGATCAGTCATCTTCAACCTGTTGCCCACGACGAGCACCAAGCTAATTTTGCTCCCCTGAAGCATCCGATGCCCGTATAGTGCTCGCGATCATTTGATCACCGTCAAGATTAAACTCTTTGTACAAATTCGATTAAAGTATTGAAATCACCCTGATTTCATTCATTAGATATATCAAACTTGTCGACGCGTTGCTCTTCTTTTCATGAGGGGTGCAGGCAGTGCTCGGGACTAGGCTGAAGACCCCTGCTGTGGATGAATACAAATAGCCATTCAAATATTTCATTGATTTTATTTATTTATTTAGTTTATTATAATATTTTCCCGCGCGATCAAGACATAAATTTGAAAAATACCAGTTCTGTCTCTCACCCATACATTTTCATGTATTTCTTTCCCATAGAAATACAGTCAAACCTCGTTAGGTGCGTCACCCGGTTAATACGCCACTCCGCTTTACGGGTCACTTTTTGGAAGTCCTAATTGTCCTCAGACAGGAATTGGCACAGCTATGGCTTATTCCGTTTAAGGAGTCACTCCGCTTACTAAGTCATATTTTTGCTCTCCCAATAGTGACTCATTAACGAGGTTTGACTGTACATGAAAATGAATCATCAAGGTGACAAGGTAAAAAAAAAGTTTTAATTTTTATTGATTAATCTTCTCCTTCTCCACTCGCCTCCCTTACGCTATACACAAAGATTTCCAATTTTTCGGTATCGATATTTTTTAAAAATATACTCGTATATATAAATTTACTCAAAAAAAACCAATTTAGGTAATAAATAGAAATGTCTCACTCCTGGATTTTTGGGCCATGATCAAGACACATAGAAAGAAAATACGGAGGAGATTCGGGCACTGGCAGAGAGAGTTAAGAAACACTGTCACTGCCCAAGGGAGTCTTTGCGATCCAATTTTATATTCGGATTTTAATTCCACCTCTTGAAAGAAAAAAAATCAGAAAAATCGGAGGAAATTGAGGTTCGGTGATCAATGAAGAATGCAATTCATCAAATCGGACTCCTTATCGGTTTCCTCTATTACCTGCCCGTAAGCAGACATTTCTTCCCACGAAATTGCGAAATCAGAATTTAATATTTCCTTCGAAATTAACATTGTTTTAATGGTATCTTAAAAGCGTTTCTTTGAATTTCATACAGTGTGTCAGAAAAATAACTATCTAGCATTGAAAGTGAATAACGACAATATCGATGAAATTCGTTTCGGCTGTCACTTTTTTATTGGCAAGACTGTAAAGAATTTCCGAAATTAGCTGATTTTGCCGATGGATGAAACTGCATGGCATTGCAGTTTCCCCGAAGGGATCACGCTGTACCAGTTATTTTCACAAATTGTACGCATAGAGATCCACAAAGGGGGGTTAATAAGGTGTCCCTCCGGAATGTCTTTTAGCCTCTGCAGTGGTCGAGTGGCCATAGTGGCGGAATAGCGTCGCGAGGACCCGGGTTCTAACCCCACCGTCACCGCAATGGTGGTCGGTTGTGAAGTCGATTTTCTATGGTTCCTAAATTGAGGTGCGAATGCGAGTGGATCTCCCCTTAGTTATATTTATATGAAGACGTCACCCTCAACGTTAATACAACAGATCCGGAAAACTAGCTGAATGAAGACATATCGGTGTTTCAGGGAAGGAAAATTCGTCTCTGCTTTCTCCTTTCCCTTCCCTGAAAAACCGATGTGTCTTCATTCAGCCAGTTTTCCGTACCTGTTGTATTAATAGGGGAGAGTGACGTCTTTCTAAATATACGTCGCCATCTGGTGACCCTGATGTCATTTGCGTGCTATTAGCGGAATGTTGCCACCGTCCATTGCACGGAACCATTCAGCATATGCATACCCTCCAAGGAAAAAGAATTCTTCCTGTCTTCATAGCTTAGTTGGTAGAGTCCTCTTCCTTCGAACGAGAGACCGCGGTTCGGCTCCCCATGAAGGCACGGATGAATTTTCTTTCCCCGAAACACCAATACCTCTTCATTCAAAAGGTTTTCATATATTAAGACTTTCTGCCATATTGTTTGCGGCTGAATGAATTCAAATACGAGCCACCGGAATGGAGGCTTTTTATGGATGCCTCAAAATATAGTCCAAAGGGAGTTCTTTCTCCATATTGCGAACGCAATGCCTTTTGTTCCAGTTGCCTATGCGAATATGACACTAAAGAGTCATACGATATTTTGAAATATATGCTCAAACTAGTGAAATACAATGAGAACCAATGGGAAATATGATGTGATTTGAAAATAGTTTCTATGATTTCATGTATACAAGACTACACAAGGATGACGTCACTCTCCTCATACGAAGGTTTTAACAACTGGCTGTTGCGAAGACGTATTTTGGAAAGAGAGAAAATTCAACTGTCCCTGCCGGGTATCGAACCCACGTCCTTTCACTTTCCGGGTGAATGCCCCAGACTACTAGACTACAGAGGCACAAAATCTCTCAATCTTTCCTTGGAGTTCGTGTACACTGAAAGGGACCGTATATGGACGGCCAGATCAGATTCAGGCCAAGCTCACAACTGCTGACGCTGCCACCAGATGGCGACTTACACAAGGTTGACGTCACTCTCCGCTACCATACGAAGGTTTTAACAACTGGCTGTTGCGAAGATATATTTTGGAAAGAGAGAAAATTCAACTGCCCCTGCTGGGAATCGAACCCACGTCCTTTCACTTTCCGGGTGAACGCCCTAGATCACTAGACTACAGAGGCACCGAATCTCTCACGTGGTTCGATTCCCCGTAGGGGCAGTTGAATTTTTTCTCTTTCCAAAATATATCTTCGCAACAGCCAGTTGTTAAAACCTTCGTACAACAAGACTACACCAAAATTTAGATGTTAGTTTACTGCGTAAGTCGGATAGCCGCGACAGAAATTCCTATTATAAAAGAAAGATTTGATCTCCACTTGAATAGAAATTGGGGGGGGGGGGGTAGTGGAGATATACACAATCATAAATTGGTATAATTATAGAAATGTATTTCAAGAAATGACCATCATGCGTCCCGAAAAAACTGTACGTTGGAGGTTTTATACATTCACACATTTGAATTGAGCAACTCAAAATTCGTCTAAGAAAACTTATTAAATAAAAAATCTTATTTAAAACGTATTAAGTTAAAAATTGTTGACCAGTGTATACTGTAACTTCTAATACGCTTCAAATACCACAGATTTTTCGTCTATACTCACCATAAGCTTCATCGAAACTTTTCCTTGGAAACTGAGGAGAATGGATGTATGGTTCAGCAAAGATACAATTCCTCTAGGCATTTTATAAGTGAAAGATGGGCGTCTTCATCGTTTGAAATAATCCCTGCACCCGATTATAAAAGAGGTTTATATGTATAAGCTTGCCGGCTTGCGATTCCGGCTCCCAATGTGAGTCTAAATTTGTTTTCCGGAAAGCTCCAAACTCTTATTTGAAAAGCAAATGAATTCAGTGAGAGTCTTGGAATCAAATTTAGTATTCGGGAATTTCTGACCCCTTTCCGGAGAGGTCGGCGTCATCTCATCTCCTCTTCTCACTTTCTTCGGGTGATTCCTTCAAAGTTCTCGCGCGGCTGCCTGCCCAACATTGCAATAAAAGGGCCTTCAACGCTAGTGTGCACGCACACCATACACACGCAGGCACACGCACCTTTAACAGCAGATGACGGGCAATGCATATTCAACAATCGGCGAGAAGGAAGACGCTGTCGAGGAAGCAAAGAAACGATAACCGAGGACTGAAGAGAGGAAATATTTCAAATTGCTTATTCTCTCTCCCATTCCGAAATTCTCTCAGTCTCTCTCTTTCATACTCGTGCATTAATATATATACAGATACGCTCATAAATCAGAACGAACGGCATTTCTCGAAAGAGAACTTTGAAGTATATGCCACAATAATTTAATAAAATTCCAGTTCTATTCACCACCTGTGGTATCAAAGAATTCCGTCTGGATGAGAAGAATATACTGTATAGAGTATGTGATTTTGTGACCGAGAGATGTAAACTATCTTTCAGGAAAAATATCGAAATCGAGAAAAGTGAAGTGATATTCTTATCACACAATCTGCGGTGACTCTAATAGTTAAAATGTAAGTTTGGACGCTTTCCCTTGCGTGCGCAATAGTCAAAAATTACCGAATGATACTCAATATAACGCGAGTATGAACGTACGCAATGAATAAATATTATCGAATGACTCTCGATATAACGTGAGTTTCATCGCTTCTCCTTGCATATGCAATGGTCCAAAATTATCCAATGATTCTCAATATAACGTCAGTTTGATCATTTCCCGTTGCGTACGCAGTGCTCCACAATTATCGAATGACTGTCAATGTAAGGTCAATTTGATCGTTTCCCATTCTATACGCAATGGTTCAAAATCTTTGAATAACTCTCAATATAACGTGTGTTCGAACGTTTTCCCCTTGAGTACGCAATGGGTAAAAATTATGCAATGACTTAATACACAGTCAGTTTGAGTAATAAAATACAAATTTTAGGCAAATTAAATTTTTTCTCACCATTTCAATCGATTATGATCTCGCTTGAGTGGAACCGAGGGTCAGCTAGGGTTGAGAGAAAATTTAAAGTTCACCAAAGAGGGAGATTAGAAATTAAAAATTCAAAATTTATTACGCTGTAGAAAACATGTTCATTTTGAATCTTTATGTAATTCATTGTGAGGACAAAATGCATTATGCGAAATGTCAGATGAAGATTTACGGCATTGAAATTAATAATTGGGAGACAATGTTGTTTCTTTCATAAAGCCAGTACAGTAGTCATTTTCCTAACAGCGTGGAAACCTCCCTGAAGAGTTGTTAGACTTGTTTTGAGGTAAGCGCAAGAAATTCTCAAAATTAGCACGCTTAATAAAAGCTCCTGCAGATTTCGGTAGGTCAATGAAAGCTCATAAAAGTTTTGGAAGCTTGACGAACGCCCTCGCGGCAGATCATATCTTGAAGCTCGACGAACGCTCGTGCCGATTTCGAAGGTCAGTGAAAGAACTTGCGGATTTTAGAAGCGCAATGAAGGTTCGTATATGTTTCACAGGCTCAACGAATGTTCGCGGCAAATCAGCTGAATGAACGAACGTGCAGATTTTATAACCTTTATGAGCGCTTGTGCATATTTTATAACCTTTATGAGCGCTTGTGCATATTTTATAACCTTTATGAGCGCTTGTGCATATTTTATAACCTTTATGAGCGCTTGTGCATATTTTATAACCTTTATGAGCGCTTATGCAGATTTCAGAAGCTCAATGAACTCTCGTGTAGCTTTCAGAGGTTCAATAAAAGCACTTGCAGATTTTCGAAGCTCAACGAAGATGCTGATAGACCAGGTGTTCTGAATCTCAATAAAGGTGCACGCACACCAGGTTTTAGAAGCTCAATCAACGTTATACAGAGGTTGGAAAGTCAAGGCTGCCACTGAAAGAAAAAGGGAAACCCTACAATAAATTAATGATTACTAAAAAGAATTCCTCTTACTTAATGTAATTTTAGGACTCACGACACTCACTTTACACAATTAGGTCACTTGCAACATCAAGTGAAAAAAAAAGACTTTCATAAGCCGTGAACGATCCCATATTGAGAGTCGACCAAGAGAGATTCTACTCTATATATCATTCTTCTAATAAACTTGAAAATCATTTAAAACTCGTCTAATTTTTTTCTTACCAATTTTTTGGTAGGAACAATATTCAACTGTTTATTTTTTTCGAATTTTTCTGGATATGAATCGTATTTCTTTCCCAATTAACTTTTATTTTATTTCATTATTATGAGTAGTTACACAAGATCTACTTTAATACAAAAAAGTTGTCGTTTAGTTACTGAGACTGGAATTGCCTTAAATCAAAGCCTCCTAGCGAGGATCCAGGTGGCTTTGCTTAATTCCCGCAACCGCATCCTCTAACTCTAGTCACACGCAACCGACGAACAACTTGAGATCAGAGTTGAGGGAACGCCATCCCGCTCCCGCCTCTGTACTCCAACATCCCTGTCCAAGTTTACTTTTTTCATATCGAAGCATGACTTTAAATGCAACTACAATTACCGCGACTAACCATGCAAAACCAGCTTTCGACTCGAGAATCTCGCTGGTTCATTCTGACATAGCTATCCTCCTGACGAAGAAGCCATCCCACCATAGTCTCCCACGTTCCTAGTTAACAGAATATCGCAAAAGAACCAGCCAAATTGAGTGATATTAAGGTGCCACTCCAAACCCACCGCCACACTTTATACGCCTTAGTATTCACCAAGATACCCTCAAGTTCAAAAGTCAATTGTACGTAAGTTAGCCGTCTGAAAGATGGAAACTTTTACTCTTTATATAGTTTATTATTATTTGTTTCTTCTTCTTCTAACAGTTAAAACCAGAATGTTCAAATAAGCTGTTGGAACAACAATAGAAAACAGGGAAATTCTTAAACAATGAGAAACGGGGAAATGCTTCAACAATGGAACGAAATCACCGTAGTGCGTCATGAGTTGTACTATCGCCCCTCTGATTTTTGTGGTGAAGTTCTGGGACACCCTGTATATCCAATCTCATAAAGGAGATGAGAGTCTTTTCATTTGCCTTATTGTGAGTTCTAAGCCGAATTCGCTGTAGTGGGGGATCCGACTGTAATCTAAACTTACGAAAAGAAGAATCTACAGGGTGGTTACAAAATAACTTTACCGATATACGAGCTCCTAGCGGCCGCAAAAATCAACGGATTCGAATGACATTCGAGATGTGGGTGGTGTAGAGAAACAAAAACCTAACTCTGGCGGTTAAGGTTAGAGGTCCGTCCCACGAGAGTTTGCTAGGGGACGTTGGGTAAGATAATTAAAGATAATAAAAGTCTTTGTCAGGGTCCGCGGTCGTCTCGAAGCAATAATTTTTATTGCTTTCAATACAAAGGCAGCGGAACGAGCGTCTTCCTTTGTGAATGACCGAACAAGTACTGATTACTTCACGTCGATTGTGGTTTTTGCGGTTTATGTCCAACAAAGACTTTTATTAGCTTTAATTATCTTACCCAGCGTCCCCTAGCAAACTCTCGTGGGACGGACTTTGAACAGCAACCATCTTTTACAAATGAGGTCATCTTAATTTTTAACCCTTTATACCCTCACGGTGCTTTAAAGTACCAGATTAGATAATTTGTTTCGAACTAATTGTTTCAAAACCATTGTTTTTGGTTTTTGTTTGTCTTTGATTAGAGCTAAAATGATACCAATTAATTTACATGATAGCTTTATTATTGTTATCACATTTATACTTTTGTTTTAATTTATTATAACTTTCTTCTTATTCTACTTCTCATAATGTCGAACATAAAGAGGTTAAACACCCTGCTATGTTTTCTTACGTATGAAATGAAACATGAACGATTCTATAACCAAGTTTTAGAAGACAAAATGAATAATTTCATTTCTCCTAATAAAATTCCTTCGTAGCACATTTGAAATCTGGTTTAGCAATGAAATTTTCAACTGCGGTCAAAGTGACCGCTTGGTTAACATGGTAAAGGTAGTTTTAAAAATTGCAACGGAATGACTCAAAATTTTCATTTTTGCGTCAAAAGATTCCTTTCGACGAATTTGGAAAAGTCACGAAGGGAAATTGCAAAATTTTGAGTGGGAAGTATACCTCTCCGTGCGGTTCGCTGGATAGCGGTAAAATTAGCGATATTCACTGTTGTGTGGACTTTGCGTTCAAATTTTCCTAATTAGAAAAGCAGTATTTTGTTTAAATATATTTAAGCAGTATCGCTGCAATTCTATGCATAATTTGTTATTAAAAAAATATCTCAATGACGTCAGAAATCTTGCTCACAAGAGAGCAGAGATATCGGTGCTCGTGAGCACTAGGCAGGGCGTCGCTGTTTAATAAAATCTTTGCTAACATTTTTCCAACTCGACCCTGCCTCATTTGATGTAACGGAAGTAAGTTGCTTTGCATTAGTCCCGGGTTGTTGTGAGGGGTTTTGTCTATCTCTCACAAGAGAGCAGCATTTAAATAATAATATTTATGTGGCAGTTTCTCTACATCTCACACAAACTTTATTTCCTTTTCTTTTTTTCGGCAGCATAATGTCACAAGTAATGGATTTTTCCGTTTTGTTCAATTATACACACAAAACATTTGTACATTAAATTTTTTTATACATTTCTTGATCATCACCACGGTCATTTTCTGCACACGAGAGCTAATTAGACAGGGACCTACAATTTATTGCCGATTCCGAACGGCAGGCTTGTTTTTTATGCTCATCGAGAGGTTGGTGCGCTAACCTCTCGATGGGGGACTCCCTACGGCAGCAATTTTTTGCTGCGGTCAAGTCGCCGTTTTTTGTTGTACCCCTGATTCAGGAAAGTTTTCTGACAAGGACGAACCGGATATCGAACTCGCGACATCACTAAACATCCTTTGGTACTTTAGGCGAGCATCTTTACGACCGGGAAACCGCGCTCCTTACAAATTTTTTATACCAAACACAATTAAATAATTTGAAATATTACTTCCATGTTATATACAATGGAACTTCGGTTAACGAGCAGTTCGCATTACGATGCGCTTTGTTTATTTATTTTCACGTTATCACAACTGAGCTGATGGTTTTTTGCTTTCGCCCACACACACGCGTTATGGAATTGTGGGTAATATTCTCCCTTGCAGTCTCCGATAAGCGTGCCTCACACCGGAAAATTAACACAAGTGCGAGTGTGAATATTTACGATACGAAACTAGATGTAGCATTGCAGCCATGCGTATATGTATTCGTTTGAAGGATTTTTTTTTAAATTCTACTAGGAGAAAATTGTGGGCTGATTGCATTATTGAACGTGACTTTGAGGGGGGCTAGCTCATGAACAGGATCCAATACATATCGAAGAGCTTGTGTGCTTGGGGAAGACCATGGACAAGAGTTACATGAGGATGACATTCAAGCGAGCAATGAATCTGTCGAACGAACACTGCAATTTCCCATTCCCCAGAAATCCTAAAAAGGAGGCAAAAGAAAGTTTATTATTTAGATAAGGTTCTTTTTGAAAGTCACGCAAAAAGAATAAGTTTGCAAACAACAGTGAGTCTGTAAATCATCCTAAACGATAGTCCTTCTCTCTTTTTCGTCTTTTAGAGTAAGTTTATTTGAAAACATTATTGTATTGTATGTTTATTTATGGCGTTATTTATATTATGGTTATTTTATTGTATTATGTATTATTATTATTGTGGTAAATTATTGATTCAATGCCGTTTTTATTAGTCATTTTTATGTGAATGAATAATTGTGGAACGGGTTAATCGAGTTCCCATTATTTCCTACGGATAAGTTTGATTCGAGTAACGAGCTATGCGGATAACGAGCACGTTGGCGAAACGAATTAAGCTCGTTAACCGAAGTTCCACTGTATAATATATATATATATTGTCACTATCACTTCATTTTTCCCCCATATAGAAATGGGAAATAATTATCCCATCTCTCACTGGATGTAGACTTTCGGGCTAAGTGAACTGTGGGATAATAATTTCCCACCGAATAATTTGCATAATATAAATGATATTCAAAAAAAAAACTTCTTCAGTGACATGATCTGACATACCTTCAAGGGCCATGTGTGTGTCCACACTCATGACGAAGTCGTGCAAGAAATCCTTGGATTTGTCGAGTGACAAGTCACAGAACACGTGTTACGAGTGTGGACGTCTTCTGCGACTTTTAGACTTGCGACTTTTATCTATGAAAATGTCGCAGAACAGACGATTTGTTCTGCCAATGAACGCGTGTTCTGTGACTTTGTGGACATGTTGAGAGTGGACATGGCCTAACACAACGTTCCTCAACATTTCTGAATCCAAGAACCAGTAAAAGAGACAATTCGACGGACTTACATTAGCATGAGTAGTATGACCATGCGTCCCGTATTTTACACTTGTCATTTCTGTGATTATGTCCATTTCGATTTCATACAAATTGTCCCGTTTTTTTCAACTAAGCTTATTCGTATTTGCAATCTTTATTTAATATGGTGAATAAAGATAACTTTCATAGTATATAAATTATACTATGATAATTATGACTAAAAATATAAATACTAATCTTATATATCACATATTTTGTCATGTTCAACGCTTTTTTCCCCTTGAAGTACATTTAAATTCAGTGAGAGTCCCAGTGGTCCTTCACCGATTCATTATTTTCATAGATTTCAGCAACAATTGCTGATTTTGCCAACTTATGGCAACATTTTTGGGGGGTAATTGGCACTGTATTTTTGCATACAGTTTGCATTCATGCAACGTACAGCGTATATTTTTGTTTTTCACTCCCGTATTTTTGCGTATTTCAGATCACAGTGTTTTGTAATGTAAATGGCCCCCAGTAATATAATGGATTTCTTATGAAACACATTTTAATTTATTGCGATTTGCTCCAGGCCTATATTTCCGGATTCTTCAGCAATTTTAGCAAATTAGTCATAAATTTCATTTTCGGTTACAATTTACTTCATATTCAACATTGCGATTTCCAGTATTTTCTTCCATTAGATATGGTTATCCTAAGTATAGAGGTCAAATTTATATTTCGCAACCCATAAGAATATCACTAATATCAATAAAAATATTTTTCATTCAATTAAAATTAAAATACTCCAGTCTGCCCGCGGACCATATGTCGAGAAACACTGTTCTAATATATAACAAGGCTAAAAAAAATAATTAAAATCTGAACCCGAGTCTTTTTTGCCCTATAAAGGGTTAATACAGAGTTCAAAATCGAATACTCGTGTATTTCGTATACTGCACGTACAATACAGTATGCATGTATTGTCAAACGCATTTTTTTTTTGCCGTGATAGGAAAATTTGAAAAAAGCCAGCATGCACTGTAGTTTCCCCAACAAACTCGTTTATGTATATTGACATTTGGCGTGTCTTTCTGCAACGAACCAGACCCACACAAATATTTGACTTACGAAAATGCGATATAGGAGGAGTTGTTTGCTTTATCTAAGCTTTTTGAAATATTTATCTTTTTCCTTCCGTGTGTATGGCGTACGAGAGTAACTTCTCGCTGTATATACCTCAAACACAACCACCGTGGGCAGCAGCACAGCGGACATGTTGTTTGCAATAACGTTTTCCTTTTTCTTTGTTTCCCCTCCCCCCCCCCCCTCATTTTTTTTTTTACCAGTATCCATGGGGAAGTATGTACTAAATTCCGAAGTCATCGTAAAAACCTAAATATGTATATAAAGGCAAATAAGTTAGAGTGCGCATGTGTAATGCATTCATGGATCAATAGTGAAATGGAAAAATCTAAAATCGTGTGGCTATACTAAAGTATTCCTACTTTTCTATCAAATTTTTGGCTTGCGTAAGCTGTTTCGTTGAATAACATGCATGCAAAATGTTTCAGACACGGATTATATTTTTTGATCTTAAATATACATATATAAAGACAGAAAATTTAGGGGTTGGGAATGCACTAACCTGTGATTCGACAAGCCAATGGCGTACCAGCTGCATGACCTTATAAACTGGTGCTCAAATAAAGCTTATTTTATAAATTCACGATTCTTGTGGCCCTATAACCTATGGATGTTGCTCAGTTTTTGGAAATTGAAATGGATGAATTTCAACACACTTTTAGTTTAACAGGCTACAAAAAGAAAAAAGAACTCGTTCCTTAAATTTTCCTTCCCCCTTCTCATATTTAAGACACCGTACTGTGTGGGCCGATGATTTCCACCCTGTTGTAAGCTAGTTTCCTAGGCAAGTACACATCAGAACTGGAGGCAGAAGCGAATAGAGTAATTAATTAGTGCAAAGCGTCAAAAAATTGCAGCACAATATACAAGAAAGTACTCAAGCTGCCTACGCATTTGCTGCAGTACGCAGATATTCGAAGCAATTTCTAGTCATACGTATGTCGCCTTTACAATATTGGGAATATGCAAGCTTGCTTCACATAATACTAGGCATACGCAAGCCTCTAACGTAGTGTTTGACAAAGGGGAAAATATCAGCCCCGAGAAGATGGAATGTTCCGGGAAGGCGATAGAAGCAACTGGTATAACATAGGATTCTCTGGGTTCACATGAGTTGAGAAAAAAATTTTAAGAAGGGGGCTAACGTATTTCAGAGCATGTGTGCACGCATTGCATATTCTACACATTTTTAGGGATATGCAAGCCATGTATACATTTCTCAGAATACACAATCTTCCCTCACAAAATTAAAAATATTCGTTAGAAATACGCAAGCTTCCTTCACAAAATTAGGAAACACGTGTTGGGAAAATACGCAAGCTTCTCTCACATTATTATGAATACGCAAGCCTCCAACGCATTTCAGATTTTATATATGTATTCCACATTCAACATTATTTTTCTAGTAATACGCAATCGTTCTACGCATTTATAGGAAAATGCGAGCTATAAGTGCATTTCTAGGAGTACGCAAGTCCTTAACGCATTCCAGAGTGTGTGCGCGCATTCCATAATATGCACATTTTTAGGAAACTCAGACTAGCTATCTGCGCAATTCTATGAATGCAGCAGCTGTGTACGCATTTCTAGCAGGGGAACGAGCAGGATCAATTTTTTTATGGGGGGGGGGTGCAGAAAGAATTTTCTTACAGAGAAATTTTGAGCTACCAACCTTCAAAAAGCATTTAAATTAATAGAAATTGATTGAAGTAGCATGTGCAAGGTATTTTCTCTCATTCGATACATTCCAACCTTTTTACGGAAATATTCAATTAATTTTTGGTTATTTTTGGTAGGCACAACGTCCCTCGCCCCCCCCCCCCAACTTGTCTTTGATTTTTAGGAATACGCAAGCTATCTATGCATTTCAGAATGTGTGTGCATGCATTCCTCATTCTACTTATTTCCAGGAACACGCAAGCCTAAAACGCATACCCAGTGTATCTTGAAGTCAAGAAGGTTTTGAGCCACTGTTTCAATCAATTGACTCTGCAAAGGAACGATACAGATTAGGTAAACTTTTTTCTCTACCCTCCAGGCTAGAGATGCCAAACAGAGCTAAAAACCGATGATGGCCTTCAAGGCACACTAGAGGCCACAAAACCGTTATTATTTACTCGAGTTATGGGATCAAAATCCATCGGAAAGACACTCGCATCCGAAACAAGGACTCAACAGTTCGAGATACCAAGAGGACATCAAGGGGGAAATTCATCAGGGAGTACTCTCCTAGAAATTTAAAAGAAAGGTTCGGCTGATCTGAAACTCTGTGAGTGACTAGGTCCGAAAAAATGGCCCTTGCCTAATCAACTCCTTGGTAATACGGTAATGATTCAAGTTTGGCTTACAGAAGAATAAAGTAGTTTTCGCTACTAATCCTGGAAATTAGTTAATGTTAGTTTTCAATTACCGTGTTAGAACCTAATTGTGACTGTAAAGGGTCAAAAGGACAAAATCTTTTGTCTCTTTTAAAAAATGCAAGAAAATTTCTGTTCGAGAAAGTATCTAATGTGCATTTGCTGATCTTGCAATACGTATCAAGGAAAAAAAAAACGCATTATGCATTATAGATAAGAAAAGAAATAAGTAATCTTAGCGTAACAAGGGGGGTTTCTGATTACGTGTTTCCTTAAAGAGAATCGATATCAGCCCATAAATAAGATGCTAAGAATCACTTGAGATCGGAAATGCGAGATATTTTCCGATAAACGTATTATTTTCTCGTAACTTCTTACGATAAAATTGAATTAAGGTAATTCTCATCTATTATATTAAGTACCCCCCACCCCACCCTCGCGTTTTATCTTCTTTTTTTTTGTATATATACTGTGCTCATTCTCCTGTTCTCTAATCTATACTCTAATTATCTTAACTGCTTATAAAAAGCGGTATTATGTTTTCAGTTTGTAGATCTATTCCATCTTTCAATACCTTTTCAGGAAATGTACAGTGAGCGCTTTAATAAGGACATTCAATGGCGCACGGAATAGCTTCGCTAAAGCCACGAGAGCCCTTGAAGTCCGTTTCTACTAAGAGGGGTCCGAGACAGCCACCTCTTATATAAATATGCCCTTTTGAATGAAATTTATTCCGAAAAAAAAATATCGAGTTCTGCGTGAATCATGTAAGCTGAAATAAATTTCAGTCATCAAAATATTTCTAGTATAAATGTAAAGTAAATTTAGCACCATTTCAGCGCGTTAAAAATCGATTGCAGTCACAAGGAAATGAAAAATCTCTGTTGCAGCAGTAGAATCCGGTATGAAATGTTACTGGATGAATAATCAATAGAAAAGCTCTGAGACACCACTAATTATTTAGAAGAATATGTGAATTTATAAAATAATTAGTTTTATTAAAGAATTTTTGATTGAATCGTTATTGTTTTACTGTTTTCACCGGTGAAACTACCGACCATTTTACATCATCGAAGCTTTTCACGAGTAACAGTTTCGATGAAATTTTGAAATAACTCGAAAATACTGCCCTGTTTTATTGACCAACACGTAGCCTAATTCGAAAGACAGGGAAAAAAATTGCAATCACGCAGTAAACACCATGCACTGTATGCACGCACCCTCAAAATAAAGAAGACCGAATTACCACGTTTTTGGCAAAAAAATGTTAAACATTTCCCAAATACATCTATCTCATTTGCCTAATAATTTACAATTATGGTTATAAATATGCAATGTATTGGGTGAAGCTAATACGTATAACACCGTACAACATGGAGAGAAAACGCGTCAATCTCGTGAAAGAACTTTTTGCTTCTAACACGGTATTTAATATTTCCAGTTCATTTTCAAAAACCGCAACCCTGTACTGCAGAAGACATTTGCAAACCTTAACACGTCACAAAAGTCCAAAACGTTATAAATCCCTAAATTAATGTTTACCGTCAAAAGTTATAATTAAATCAACTATTTTATCAAAAAGTGTTGAAGCCAATCAATTGTCAAAAACGAACATGACAATCATTTTTTTTTTCAGGAATTACGTGTGTAATAATTATTGGGTGGTCGATAGTATGCAACCTGTAAAGTCACCACTGTGGTGGTCGACTGGTCATAGTGACGGACTCGCATCGCGGGGATCCGGGTTGGAGCCCCACAATGGTGGTCGGCTGAAGTCGGTTTCCTGTGGTTCCCAACTCCAAGGGGCGAATGCGAGCCGATCACCCCGTCAGAAATTCTCGCCACAGAGTGCAACAGGACTACACATCACTCACTTCACTTCTGAGATATAGATGGCAGGACTGAAAAATATCATACACATCACTAGATACGCACTCCAGACTGTTAGGCACACACACTTGCACTTGCGGCACAACAAACTAGGTAGTAAATTGCCTATGACGACAGACCTGAGTTGCGCTCGGTTTGAAAAAAAACCTCTATTAGGTGAGGGACGAGCACGCCTAGGATAGAGTGCCCTGATTATGCGACTAAGAAGCCAAGACCTGATGAAAACCGGGACATCTTGGAGAATAATTTGCATCGTCTCTGCTAAAGAAAGCATTTCTTTAGAATTTCAGTATATGTGCGTGAAAACCTCTTGCATCATCGTCGATGAAACAATTAAAAAAGCGATTCAATGATTAATAAAAGAACTAATAATGATCAATATCTTCGAAATCTCTTCTCTTCTGGTCTTTCTTCATTAAATTTGGTACCACTTTATACATGTTTATCGTCTCATCGAAGTTGCTCCACACACACACACACACATATATCAACTAATAATGACCAATAACTTCAGGTTTATCTTTTTGTCTTGATATCATCTCGCAGATCCTCATTGTGTCTATTCAAACGTTCATTTAGACGCTAGAGAAAACTCTCTCAGAGACTACTCATACATTTTCCACATTGATATAAACCTCAATATAACAGAAAGTTGAAAATTGGGACCGTCTCTTCACAGACAGGGAAATACATTTTCAAAAAAATAATATCATATAACCTCACAGTATAAACTTCCAAAAGAACTATTTCTTTGGCCTCCTTCAAGTCCTATTATGAAGTGAATTTTTCCTGGTGAAAATACCTCCAGGAAAACATCGTTATTGAGCACCATTTTCCCACCCTTCGAGGAAAAATAAAAATGATGGAGACTCAAAATTTTAGGGAAAAATCGTCGCCTTCAAGAAATGGTCTCGAGACGGGAGAACTGGGGGGGGGGGGAGAAAAATAAATAAAATAATATATATTTCTCTCCGGAAAATTCCTGTGAAAGCTCTTTCTGCAAGAATAGTTATTATTTCCTCTCACTGGACCAAAAACGCTCCTCTTTCAAAGAATACATTTTAGGAGAAAACGGGGAGAGGAAAAAAAAAATATTGCATTAAAAAGTTATTTAGCTCCGAGGAAAGTTAAAAACGGGGAAAAAAACCCTAAAAATTTCTTAATAAGAATAGTTTATGCTGCAATTCTCCCAAAGAAAAACAAAAGGATATTTTTTCTCCATGTTGAGTCCAAAAACGGGAACTTTACTTATTACAGAGATTTTTAGTGAATTTTTTTTGTAAAATATAACTTGGATAAATCATTTGCTAAATACTTGGAAGTTATTGAGGAATTTGGGAGTTTACACTTTGGGATACTTTGATTCATATAATCGGGATAAATAGGGATGTTTGAGATAATGGTATTTTTATCCGAGACATTTTTCTCTCTGTGGCAGTAAAACCAATGTACAGTGTGTCCCATAAATCAGTAAATGTGTTAAAATTTGTTAAAATTTAAATGAATGGGGGAGGGGGATTTTTGAATGCGGGGTCATAAAAAAGAACTAGCAAAACGATTTACGTTTTTGGCAATAGAGGACGCATTATGCAGCATTTCAGAACATTCACAAGTTTATTTGCATATTTGCATTCTGGCAAACGTTCACGAGTATATCACAGCATTTATTGTCCTGGTGTTAGCATGTATTCCCCCCCCCTTTGAATGTAGATTCCGCGATTGATCGACATTAAAACATGTAAATTTCACTGATAAGAACATTTCTGAATTGAATGTTTCAACTTGATGACATAGCATGTGCGTGGTTACGCACGTGCATTCACGAAACTGTGCACTGCACGATCCTACATTTTAAATACACGGTTAGGTTCCACATATAATATTCATTATTCACTATTCATTATTTTGACACCGATACCTTTTACGGGGTAAAATGGTAGTAAATATTCCCAATTGCGGTAATGTATTTTTCTCCGGTCCGTAATTTATTACTCATATTATGGCATGTAACGTTTGCCCGTCCGTAATTTGTTAGTCCTAGTTATGGTATTTTTGCTGGTCCATGAGAATTATTTCCCTCTTTTATTTTCTTCTGCCGGTCCGCAAATTATTTGCCAAAATTACGGTACGTATATTTCACAGGTCCGTAAATTCTTTCTCCTAGTAATGGTAGGTATTTTTTGCAGGCCCACAAATGATTTCTTTCACTTATTTTTCTTTTTTTTTTGCTGGTCTGCAAATGATTTTTCTCATTTACTCATTTTTGACCGGTCCGCAAATTAATTCTCCCATTTTTACCGGTCCATGAAATTTATAGATTGGATATTTAATAAGTTTCAACCACTTTCACCAATCCGCAATTGTAACAAAGTTGAAGAACACTGCATCAATCTATGTATTATACGGTATCCAAAATATCAGAATATTTCTATTAAAGCTTAGTTATCCCAATGGAATTTTAAGTGGATTTTGGAGCAAATTTCATGATGAGTAAAAACATTTTTAAATCTTGAAGTAACATAATTAAACATGACGAAATGAATATGCATATACGCGTGTTGGAAACGCTAATACGAGCAGTTTCATCTCGAAACAGTTTCCCAATTTACGGATCAATGACGTCATCATCAGTTGAGAACAGCCGTTCGAGTCACTTGTGACGTTCGACGGTGGGCCACCCACCAGAATTGCCAAATCATGTTATTTGTCGAATATATGCCATTACACTGATGGTGGTTACAAGCGGTTTCTAGGGCCCAAAACCTAAAACTAAGTTAAATGTATCGAACTCGGTAATTAATGCCTCAGAGCATTGCAGATATTCGCGCACACAACGTTAATGTTAACACACGAGGGCTGAAGCTGACGAGCGAGCTATTCCGCTTTACCCTCGAAATGAGTTTTCACCCACCCGCTCTCCTTGCCCGAGTTTGATGAATTTTCCGTCTAACTCCTGTTTCTGTTGACACACGGTTCGAATACCTTTCGGAAGTGTACTCTGCAATTAAGGGGGGAAATCCTAATAAAGTAAATTCTAAAACCGCCAACTGGGCTTCGAAAAGAAGTTCTGATTCATCTAAGAATTTTCACATCTACGTAACTAATTACTCTGTGCTAGAGAGAAGTTTCTTTTTCTCGTCATCTTTCATCCAACTTGCGCAATTTATCGATAACCAATTGTTTCCTCTATTCTTTTTTTCAATTCTTTCCAATTCCGTGATCCATAAGAAATCATTTAGGAAACCACTCCGACCTTCCAATAGCAGTTGTTAATTTTAAGATCGAGTCGAGGTCGGACCGAACAGAAACCAGTTATGAGAAGGGGCTCCAGTGATGCTTTTATGGTACATAAGCAACCCTATGTAACATTGTCAATCACGAAAAGACGAGCAAGATCAGGTATCAATTATCAAAAAAGTTGTTTTGTTCATGTGTGCTGTGCTGACCAAACACCTTTGAACTGGACTTCAGCTGGCCTACTGCTAAATGTCAAACAGCTTGATGCTAGAGTGTCGGGTATTAATGGCTAAACTTTCAGGCGCAACTTTAACCTCGTAAGCTGATCTCAAAATTTTCGATGAGAATGGGA
The DNA here is from genome assembly GCF_987345545.1 of Pholcus phalangioides. Classification (NCBI taxonomy): domain Eukaryota; kingdom Metazoa; phylum Arthropoda; class Arachnida; order Araneae; family Pholcidae; genus Pholcus; species Pholcus phalangioides. The sequence goes on along the minus strand of NW_028301615.1, from coordinate 33,211,951 downwards.
GCCTCAAAATGTGTGAGCAGTCCAAGAAGAAGATGTTTATCGTGATGAAGCAATATTTGGCTCCTGTCATGTATATGAATGCCTACACGATCGCACATGGCAATATTACTGCCAAATAACAATCAGCGGAAAATTTCCAGTAGTCTTCAGTTTTTCTGCGGTTTTCAAACTTCAAGGCGTGAATGCCAGCCGGCCTTTCATTTGAAAAACTCTCCCCGCGTTCAACAGGCAGACCTATAACATAATACTTGAAGAACATAAAAATCCAAGCATGTACCATGTTCAATTCAAAATATAGGAAAAACATTTGCTCGAGCAAGAACATGAAACAAACGCAAAAATGTAATAGCATTAAAGGATGCACGTGCACTGAGAACACGTATTCCAGAATGCCACAGTTTGTTAGAAATTCCGCAGAGGAATGTGTACGAGGTGCATGTAAGTTTAAAAGTAGTAGTAGTCTAAGAAGGCGATGCTGTGGGTATCGCCATGAAACAAATCTTTCCATACCCACACGGTCGCACACGTAAGTATTACTATCCAATAAAAATCAGGGATTTAAAAATTTACAGTATTTTTTATTCTAATACAGTGAATAAAAACGGTAATATTTCACACAGATCACGATAATCCCCCCCAATGATCAATCAATTCGAAACAGCATGTGCACAGAAATGAAAAGTCCAATGAAAACGCTCTTCTTCGTAAATGTTTAACCTTCAGAATAATCCCCACGAACATCTTGAAATCGTTATCACGGAATTAACTTTTTCATTAAACGTGGACTTTCTTTCCGGACTTATTGCATGGGTACAAGACACATTCTTCGCAGGCGATGTTGCGTTAATGACCTCAGATACTTCGAACAGATTGCACAGCGGCGTCTCTTCTCCACTTGCCTTTCTTCAGTCGCTGTTGGTTTTTTTTTAAACCCCCCTCACGTCTCAAGTTTGACAGAGTGAGAGGGATTTCCACATCAGGGCGTTTTTTGGACTGGAAGGTTGTTACACACGTGAACCTCCCACCCTCACAAATTCTTCCTATTCTCCACCTTCATTCTTAAAAGATCCTTTTCCCAGACCTTAATCTTGCCCTGAACTCAACTTTTATATCCTGTTTTGCTGTGTGTGTTTTTTCCCCCATTACTTTTTCCTATATAAGGTCGGGGGGGGGGAATCGGATCCAGGACGAAGGAGAGGAATTCCAGGAAGGAAGGAAGTGCTTCTGGGGACGTAGAATGAACTGTCACGTGGTGTGGAGAGAGAGCCCTACCTTGAAAGATGGCGTAAGCAAGGACTTTGATTCATCACAGAAGACCCTCCCCCCCCCATTCCCCTACCCTACCTTCTTGTAATTACGACAAGAACTGCTCCAAAAAACAAATAAAATCTCTGAGAAACTCGTAACGGCAATTTTGTGTTTCTTGCGTACCCTCAGGCTACCCAAAGTATTTTTCTTCTGGATTTTTTCCCGTTTTTTTTTACCCTATTTTTTTTATGAGTTTCCCCCATTCTCACTCTTTTCTTAAGAATCTGATTTTCGTGCTTCGGGGCAGAGATTCGCCAATGTTTTTTGGGAACGTCAAGCACTATTACAACATGCAATATTTATAGTTCGGATAAAAGAAGTATTAATGTACATAACACGTACTATTCTAGTGCACTCATCGAGAATAATACAGATAAAATCTATCTTTTATTGTGAGAAAAACCAACGAAATTAACAAAAAAACTCTTGTTACGTACCAAAGTTTTTTTTTTTTATTACATATATAAAAGCTTGTGTACTTAAAGACTGTGTGTTTATGTGATTACACCAACACAAAAAATTGAAATATAATAATAACTATCATCTCAAAAGATTAAAATCTCCATGACTTACCATTTCCTGATTCCGTCTTAGGCCGCGATTACACTATAAAAGTTTGACAAAAGATCTTGCACCATATTTCACTTTATTCGAGTACCTTTTCTTAGTGCTTTAATATAAAATAGTAATGGATTGAATTTTAATAATACTTTTTGATAGAAAATGTTTCAAAATGTTGAAAAAATAAATAAATTTATGAAATTATAAAAAACACTAAAATGGGCGTGACTCCGGTTCTAAGCATCATACGAACAAAATCAAGTCCTAAGAACAAAATTAAGTTCCCGGAGAAGACAAATCACGTTTTTTTTTCCAAATATTAGTTTCGGCATAACATCCAGAAAATTCGATTTCTCAGTAAAATCAAGCCCTGTTTAGAAATCAAAAGAAATGAAGCTTTCTTAAACGATGAAAATTGAAAAAAGTAGGCATTTTATTTTAGACGGACGTTTAAAACTTGGTCAGATACCTTAAAAAGCACTCTTCTCAAATGAATTTTTTCACACCTTTTTGTGGCCCTTTGGCCACCTATCATTCACTCTTTCATTTATTTTTTACTCAAGATCACCTTAAAATATATCAGAACCGCAAGTTCACATGCCCCTAGGTTAAGGTATAAGGTGGAATAAGGTCAAGCCTCTGATACACCAACGAATTATTTATTTAAAAAAAAAAGTTAACTATTTCACTCTCCTGAACTGCTAGACATGATAGAGACATACTTTTTCCTACATATGTTCCAAGCACTACTACTAAAAAAAATTCAATAGTGCTTGTAACATGGAACACACGTCATATATATAGAAAAAAATGCCAGATTTTAAAACAAAATAATAAATCACCGATGAATAATGAATGGTTTTAATTACGACGCTGTAATGGGAAGTGCATTGCATGGGAAATTGATCCGGGGCAAAAAAACACATGGTGATGAAATTATGAATTCTTAATGGACATCATCAAGATTCACAACTTAATGATGTAGATCCTATAATTTATTAGAATGAGTTTCCACAAATCTGTAGTTCATTTATTCAAGAAGTTCACACCCATCGACATAAAAAAAAATGAATCCATAGTCTCTTCGTTATGCATTATCATCACAGCTATATATTCAGTTCCTTTTGGTGGTCCATCGAAAATCACCAGCTAACAGAACTTGACCAAATTATGAATTACTCATGAGGATCATCAAAATACGTAATACCGAAGAGCTTAATAATGGATTATATCTACGATATTATAACAGGGGCTTATAAGAAATGAATTAAGCAGTGAATTTGGACTTCTTCAAGGGTCTCCTCTGTCTTACGTTTCCCCTGTTTTTTTTTGTTTCTTATTTTTTTTTTCCTCCGACCTTAATGCATTTATCGATCTATCATCGAACGGTCAGATAGGGGGGAATGAGATAAATTGGCAATTAAGGCTAACGGCAGGGACCAGCAAAAATAAGAGAGGGTTTTCTTTTCAAGAGGTGACTTTTTTTCTTTATTCTCCACTTCCATTGAACCCTTAATCATATAAGTTAGTCGATATTAACAAAAAAAAAAGTGCTCTTATATTGATCCGATAAGTGAAGATTCTTAATGTTTTAAGAAATCACTTCCAATAAAGATTAAAAAGAAGTTTCACAATCGATTATAAGAGAGAAAAAATGGATTTTTTTTTCCTCCTATCTCCTTCACTCTAATTCTTTTTAAATATTTCCTGTGTATGTTAGGTGTTGAGATCACTGCATGGAATTCATAAGTCACTAAGAAAAAAGTATGATGTGGATTTCCTTTTAGAAATTACAGCCCTCAGACATGATGCAGAGATGAATTCATTCATTCAGCCCTCAGACATGATTTAAACAATGCAAATAGTGGTGAGCGTACTGATAACTATTTTTCTGAGATTTTTTATTTGGTGTGGTGGACATCAGCAGCTAACATTTCGGGCCGGTCAAATTCAAGTCTTTGAGTTTAGTGAGGGTTTGTGTTTTTGAATTAATGTCTTAAGTACATAGTTTCCAGGCGATACATTAACTTCTGGGAAATATTCTTAAACCTATTTCGTATAAGGGCGAGATGCCTGGGCCTAGAGTAGATGGAATATATGTTCGAGATCATTGTTCTTTCTTTCCCTTATTGAGATGAATCATTGAGAACCCAATCAACATCAACTGATCTTTTTCCCCCTTTACCTCAGCATTATTAGTAGGAGGAGGAATAACATATATACCGCCGCTAGGAGCATTAATATTGTTTTTATTTTCTCCCTCAGTTTTGACGACTAAAAAATATATATAGTACCATATATACTTCAAGGAATGGTGACTAATAGAGGCGGGGGAGAAGATAAAACCTGTTCCAAACATCTTTTATTCTCCGGTATTTCTTAAATATTAACAAAAATACCAGTTTCGAAGATATATCGCTGAATCATCAACCGTTTTTTTTTTTCAGCAATTATACTTGCCGCTTGAATGAAGACCGGTCTAGAAAGGGTCTGCTCATAATGAAATATAAATATGGTGATTTTACGTAACGCAAATCGTAATAAATGTTAATTACACAGCGTTTGTGTCGTATTTCAAGTGTTATGTAGATTTCAAGATAAGTGGCATCTATGAGTGAAATTTTGAATGTTTTACTATAAATCATCAGAAAAAAAACCTCTACGCCAAGAACACATGAGTTTGAGAAACATTTTAGTGCACACCGCACTTTTTCTTTCATGTCAACTGATTTATTTTTCATTAATTTCTAAAATGCGTCATGGACTTTCCGTCCATCCCTTATATCAATTATGCTGGACCCGTGTAACAACCCATCCACTGTTAACCATCGATTGGTCTCACCCATTGCGCATTTCATTATTTCCACTCGATCTTCCATGAACGAAAGTTTGGTTTAAAAAGCGCAGCTTAAAGAAACAAGTAGAGAAAGCTTAATTATGTTTGTTCAGATCCTATCCAATCCTCTTTTTTTTTCCTCCTCTTCCTCGTCGATATCTCTGATCCTCTTTTAAATTCCTCGTTGTAGTAATAATCCACTTCATCGCTTTTACTACGGCAAATATTTCTTGAGAACTTTGATCGATAGTCCAGAGCGACGAAGTATAAGAGACGAGGAGGAGGTTTTTCCCGGTTTTAAGTAATTTCGATCCAATTTCAGAAATCCTCTAGTTTGGGATCCTCCCCGTGTGCGAGGAGGGTTTTTCGTTACACCTAATTGAAAAGTAAACTAAATTAGTGATATCTGACACCAACAGATGAGGTTTGAGAGTGAATTTGGTATCAGCGAAGAAGTTTGGGGGCTTCCAAGAGGAAATGGACGTCCTTCTTCCTACGATGAGGGGGGGTTGGTCTGGTCAATACAGAAAAGAGAGGAAACTAATATCCCAATAAGGAGAAGTGGGGATATTTTTTTTGTCCCATCATTCCCCGGGAACATCGAGATATTTAGAATATTTTCTTTTGTTGATCGACGTACTGCCATTCTGTTTAACTAAACCAAACCAAAAAGCCAACAAATCCCTCTCCACTCTGTCCCCATGGGGGGACAGAAGTCTAACCAACCATTCACGATCTCATTGATAAAATATTGAAAACACACCGGCATGAATCATGAATAATAAATACACACCACAATTTCAGGTGTTTCATGAATGCAAATCTTCATTTCCTAATGGCGTCGTTTGAAATAGATGATGCTGACTAATAATCAATTAAAAAAATTTTATTCCAAATCAAAAGAAACTTTATTCAAATTTTAAATTCGAAATTTCATTCAAATTCAAAAGAAATATTATTTGATTATTTATTGCTTATTTAAGATTTTGGGTTTATATTTTATTCATGATATTTGGAACAGCTTCTGATTTAATGATTTCTACCTCATCCGTGATTTGAATTTTATTCATAGATAGTTATAGAGTTATCTATAAATGTTTATCTGGTGATGAACCTTTTTCCAAGGTAATCTGATGATAGTAAACAGATTGAATTATCCATTCACTGCAATTTAGGCGAATGATTATTATTGAATGAAATTTAAACCACGGAAGAGGTAGAAATTATTAAATCAGAAGCTGTACCAAATATCATGAATAAAATATAAACTCCTCAAAATCTCAAATAAGCCATAAATAACCAAACAATATTTATTTTCAATTTGTCCACGTAACGATCACATGAACTCCACAGAACGAGGACTTTCGATATGAAAAGCTCTGATACTTCTGTAGCTCTCTACATTTCTCGATTCTATAGTCAACATTTAACGTGTTGTAACAACATTGACTACCAGTTTTCTGCCGAAAAATGGTGATCTTATTCAGGACTATCTTAATACATTCGGACACTCGTAGCCTGAATATTTGGGGGTCCCCATTTTCAACTATTTATCTACCTAGATTACATATATGGACCCGTGCTTTCATCCTTCTCGCCACTGATGCAGGTCGCAAAGCTTCTCTCTGTTTTGAGCCTCCTTATCACCCCGACAATTGTATCTTCCCATCTTGTTGGAGGTCTACCTAGTTTTCGTTGACCATATCTAGGATACCAGCTGGTGACTCTACTCGCGCCTGAGTGGCGTGGTGGTAAGATGCTCGTCTACCACCTTGAAGGTTGCTGTCACGGTCCCAGGTTTGAACCCGCGGGAGGTTATAGATAAGATATTTTCCCTAATGAGCTTGAGGCAACCACCGATAGACAGCGCCTTCATTTCCATCTCATTAATGGCAGTAAATAGCGATATGGCAGAGTTGGTGTTTGGTTGAAATAGCTGGTGACTCTGAATCTTGTTATGTGGCTTGAACAACTCCTCTTGCTTATATATATATTTATTTATTTATTTATTGGTTTTACATCATTCACATTTGTTTTTGCATGGATATCGGTACTTCTAATGTGATCAAGCTTACTGACGTTGCACATCCGACGATCAGTCTTTAGCAAGCTGAGTTGACTTCAAGCTTTCCTCTTCCTTTTTCGTTGGATTGCGCGTTTCGGCTCCATAAGTCATTGAAGGAACGAACAGCTCTTTATTTATTTATAAAATAAACAGCTAGGGTCGTCCAGAAGTTGCACTCGACGTCTGCACAAGAAGTCGTGATATATCCCATATGAAAGAGATTGCAGCATTATCATTAGTAAGCAACTTTTAAACGAGGTTTGTTTCATATATTTCTGCATCTCTTATTTGTTATCTACGTTCATTTGCTTGTGCGTGCGTGCGTGGGTGTGTGTGAATTCTTATGCCAAAAGCTGACTTCAGCGGTCTATTGCAAACAACCGGCTAAATTTCTCCGGCACTGGAATACCGATAAGGTATATTGTAGGCTCTTTCAAAAGCTGGTGAAATGGACAAGTTTTTTTGTAAATTTGAGTGAATGTAGCTAGAAAAGGATGTTAGCGGAATTTTCGATTAAAAATTTTGGCGACTTACCAATCTTTCAGCGCTTGCAGCTCACCATTAGACCCATATATTTCAATGGAAATCATGTCTTACAGGGGGGTTTTTTCCGTTGTTCCCAATTCTTTCAGAAACTTTTCAGAAGTCTTTCAGAAACTTCACAAATCCGGTTTTTTGACAATTGATGCATATTCAACCCCCCCCCCCCCCATAATCGATTATCCGCCATTACTCAAAACGATTCGAGATAGGACAGAGTTGCTAGGGTGTTTCATGATCCACGTCTCATACTAGGGGATTTCAATTACCCGGGTATTGATTGGGAGAACCTTTCATCTGGAAATCAGTATGAAAGAGACTTTCTTAAGTTGGTGCTCGAAAATTTTTTGTATCAGCATGTATCAGAAGCCACTAGGGGTACTGCTATTTTGGATTTAGTTCTTACTAGTTCTGAGGATCTAGTTGAACATGTTTCGGTGGGGGAAGAGTTTTCTTCCAGTGATCATCGTATCGTCAGATTTCACTGTAACTTTTCCTCGGGTAAGGTTGATAACAAAAGATTGGTTCCTTGTTTTCGGAGAACTAACTTTGATGTTTTGCGAAGAAGGTTAGCGGAAGTTTTCAAAGACCGGTTGGAATCAGTAGGGGTGGTAAGTCAATGGGAAGAATTTAGTACGAAGCTGTCCTCTGTTTTGCACGAGTCATACCCTTTGTTCGAAAAAAGCGTGTTTGTACATCACACCCTCTATGGTTCACGGATAGCGTGCGGAACCTTTATCTTGAAAAGAAAAGAGCATTCAGAGAGTATAAAAGTGGACGAGGTGACCTATCATTGTTTACTGATAAAAGAAGACTGTTGAAGAAAGCGATAAGGGATAGTAAAAAGCAAGTTGAATCTAGGTTGGCAGATAACATTGGCTCTGACCCAAAATCATTTTTTCGATACGTCAATAATGGATGTAAGGGGACAGTTGGCCCCCTCTCGATAGGAGGCTCAAAAGTAGAGAGCAATGTAGGCATGTGTAGTGCTTTCAATGACTTTTTCGCGTCGGTTTTTAATGGAGATAATGATATTCGATATACGGGTGTTGCATGGGGTAATAAAACGCTCAACGATATTCAAGTGGAAGACGTGGAGGTCCTAAATCTTCTAAGAAATGTATGTGCAAGCAAAGCACCAGGACCAGATGATATCTATCCCAGGGTTCTCAGGGAAGGTGCTAATGAATTGTTGGGGCCAGTCGCACAGATATACAGGAGTAGTGTTGCTGAGGGTATCGTCCCGAGAGATTGGAAACTGGCTAACGTTGTTCCGATATTTAAGAAGGGTAGTAGAGAAGTGGTGTCTAATTATCGTCCAGTGAGTTTGACGAGCTCCCTCTCGAAAATTTTGGAAATTATCATCAAAAGGCAGTTTGTGAAGTGGATAGACGAGAATAATGTATTGTCGGATAATCAGCATGGGTTCAGGAAGGGGAAGTCATGTGTAACTAACCTCCTTTGCTTCTATGATTACGTGACTAAGGCTTTGGGTAAGAGCAAAAATGTCGACGTTGTTTACCTTGATTTCCAGAAGGCATTCGATCGGGTCCAACATGGCAAACTCTTGAAGCGTTTACACGAGATTGGAATAGGGGGCAACTTGCTGAATTGGATAGAATCGTGGTTAAGAGATAGGTCGCAACGAGTTATGGTGAACGGGGAATTCTCTGGTTGGACAGACGTCACAAGTGGAGTTCCTCAGGGAAGTGTCCTTGGCCCCATACTTTTTTCACTTTTTATCGATAAACTCGATCAGGGTATCGATGGAATTACTAGCAAATTCGCAGATGATGTGAAGCTAATGGGGGTAATCGGGAATGAAAGCGATAGGGAGTTGCTCCAGACCAACTTAAACAAGATTGCAGCATGGGCAAATGAATGGAGCATGACGTTTAGCGTAGATAAGTGCATGGTCGCTCATTTTGGTTCGAACAACCCACGGTTCTCTTACGAGTTGAATGGTGTCACTATCCCGGATGCAACTAGAGTCACCGATTTGGGAATTCTCATTGACGAGCGACTTAAGTTTTCTGAACATTGTTCAGCGGTTGTCAAAAAATCGAATAGAATGCTTGGTCTCATTTTCAAAAAGGTCTCTTCGCGTTCTCCTAAAGTCATTCTTCCTCTTTTTCGAGGCTTAGTTCGTCCTGGACTGGAGTATGCTGTAAGGTTTTGGAGACCATACCTACAGAGGGACATAGACTTGGTTGAAGGGGTGCAGAGAAGAGCTACGCGTGTCCTTATTGGCACACAGGGCTTGAGTTATGAAGAAAGACTTCATTTTTTGAATATGTTTACATTGGATGAACGCAGGTGTCGAGGAGATATGATCGAAGTGTTCAAAATTTTCAATGGGATGGATAGGATGGACCATGAACTTTTAGTACACCGCCAATCGACTGCTTTTACAAGGGGACACCAGTATCGATTGGTGAGGGACAATGCAAGGTTATGGTGTCGCAGGGAATTTTTCTCCAATAGGGTTGTTAATAAATGGAATAGCTTACCCCCGGAGGTAGTAAATTGTAACACAATTGACACGTTTAAAAAGAAATACGATAAACATGTTGGGGTAAATCGAGAAGCTATCCATTCTTAGAATAAGACAACCATAAGTAATCTTTATGGGCATCGTATAATATTTTATCATGTGTATATATTGTTTGTAATTTGTGTTAATTGCATTTTTAATTGGGTTGCTGTATTTTTGAAACATATGACAACCATATTTTTATGGGCATCTTTTTATCAGCCACCTCGTTGGGCATTTTGCCTGTTGTGGCGTTGTATTTGTATTTGTATTTGTAAGCTCGTCTATCCCCCCTCCCCCTTCCTTTGGCAGAACATGCCACGTTCACCCTGTATAGCAAAGATTATCACGAAAATATCCCCGTTCATAGTTCATGATATCTTGAAAAATTTAGACCTACTTTTATTAAGGCAAGCATCATGAGGTGGGTGTGGTCTCATTATTACTCGACTTTGCATCTAAAGCAAAATCCCCAGTAATCTTTCGTCGAACAGTTCCTAACTATCAATCCAACTCCCCAGGAATTTCGTAAGAAAGCATCAAAATAAAGTACAAAATAAAATAGATATTTCCTCACACAGTATTTCAAGAAAGAGTAGTAGCCTATATACCTGAAAAAAAAAAAGACAAACAAGCCACGCAAAATACCCTTGGCATCAAGCAGACATCATATCAACGAACGGAAGGTTCATCGAATATGCATCGTTTTCTCCCCCCCCCCCTACATCTCCAGTCTCCTTCATAAACGTCTCCTTCACCTATCTTTTTCTACCTACTCCTCATATTCCAACTTTTCCCAAGTCCATTTGGCAAATGTACTCTCTCAGTGTATGTCTGCATCCACATCTCCTCTCCTTCTCCTACTTTTTTCTTCGCTCCGGAAAGTAGGAATACCGCAGGAAAATGAAAACTCCCTAGAAAATAAGAAGTGGAATAGTTATATATATATATATATATATAAACCCAAAGACACATAGTGTTGGCCGTGGGAAGGTTATAAGGCATGAGACGGAAACGAAATGCACGGACGTGGGAGGTTGAACGGGTGAATAGGACACTAGTGATATGATAGAACCGAAATAAAATATGAAAAATAAAAAAAAGTAGAGACCATAGTGAAAAGACACTAGTGATAATCGATTTTTGGCGGTGATCCATTTTTATTGCTTTTCAAGGTTTTAAGCCGGTTATCAGCGGGATAACGACCATCACCCATCTCTTTTCGCCCCATGTCCCGGCATAACCGACACTCACCTAAAGCCGTAATGGGAAAATTCCTGGGAAGAGAAAAAAAAAAATAGGAAATGGAGGGTGAAGATAGAAAGAGAGAGGAAAAAAGGGATCGGATCTTTTCCTCCATTTTTATTTTATTCATTTCCTTCCAATATATATATATATATATAGTATATATATCTCTTCCATTTTTTAATCCTTATACAATACAGTCGATCAATTTTTGTCTATTCGCTATGCTCTTTTATGCTGTCGATCCTTTTTTTTATGTACTTTTCTAAGAAAGTTTCTGTCTTTTTCTTCATTCATCGTCAACTTTCTCTTCTTTTTTTATTCATTTTCGCTTATACGTTAATAATACGTATAGTATTGTGGGAAAAAAAATGGAAATGAAAAAAATAGCACGAGAGGATCCGGAAGCGAAATTGCTCGTGGACACGAATGAGTAGTGAGTGATCAATCAAAAATGACAACGATGCCGCTCATGGTAAAATTCATATCTCTCCATATCTTCTTTTTTTTCCTGTTTTAATTCTCTCGTAATCATCTCTAGAATATCTCTTAGTTTGAAAGATTTTTCTCCGCTATTTTCTCAGGTGATTTCATTCTTATTTCGATATAAAATGCCTAATTATGGTGATTTTGAGCCATTCTGATGATATAATAATCAATTACTGTGGATCCTCCCTGCAGCGACCCTTTTCAACTTTCATTATTTAGTATAGTGTGTGCATCCACACTTACAGCAAGTGTGATTTTTTTTGGAGTCAAAGCCGACCATCACTGTTGTTTTGTTTACTTTCGTCTTACCGACACGCCAAGGAGACGGCCCTCAGGCATAAAGCCCTGTATAATTGAATAAGAAGAAGACCGACACGCCTGTCGCACGCTCCTAATGTTATGTTATTAATACTTCCCCCTAACGGACACCTCCTGTTAATGGAAAATTTTTCTGATCCTCGGTCAAGTGGAATAGGGCTTTGCTCCACTTCCCGTTAGCAGACGCTCTCGATAGCGGTCAGTGAAATCAGGCAAACTCTAATTTATTTTCCAAACTTTATTTTACTAATTCTTGGCTATAAACCAAGAATTTATCTCATTCAACTGAGATTATATTTAAAACCAAGCTCTCATGTTGGTAAGAATGATGAATCGTCAATTATTTACTTAATTAATTAAACAAAACTATATCCATGAATGCATAACCATGTCCGTGACGGTGAATTGGAATGGTAATGTTGGTTTTGTTTGTTGAGACGTCTGAAGAAAGCCAACATTACGAGACTTATAATGTCGTTATGAATGTTTTTATCTTCTTCACACATATTTTAATTTAATTTTCATTGCAAAGTATGTGTAGTGCACATATCATGTACGGGTAAAAATATTTAATTGGTTTAATAAAGAGAAATGTGACGTTAAATTTGTCCATATCTATCAGCCTTTCCAACTTTATTCAGGAATTATGAATAATCACCGGTAAAAGTGATAGATGCAGTGAAATCAAATAAAACTTTCTTTATCGAGCCGATTGGTGACTACGCATAACCACTGGTGTATCACTAATACAGAGAGAGAAACACATACGCATTTTAACATTAAAATGTAGAGGAACGAATTGCGAACTACGTCAAACGTCACATAAATGCGAAAGTCTATAAACGAGGTTCCACTATATATCGTACCTCACCATTAGCGGACAAAATTTTTGTTCCAATGGGTGTCCGTTATTAAGAAGTTCTATTGTAGTTATGAAATTGATCGATATTATACAGGGTGTCCTATAAGTAGTAGCCCCGTCCGTCGTAGAGGTATGATTCCAATTTAAAAAAATCCTCAACAGACGTTCAAAAATTACACTGCACCAGTTTTGAGAGTGAACATACAATGTGTAGCAAAATAAGAAATCCTTATTTTTATACTGTCCCCCTGTGCTCTAACTGTCAATTAGAAAGTTGTTGTTCTATCTCTCTTGATACGAACAAAAAAAAAATACCATGTTTGTAAGTGCAATACGCGAAGCACAAATCAGCCAACGGAAAAAAAGAGTAAAAATTCTGGGTACTAACCTGAAATATATCTTCGATTCGTGTTCTACATGTAGAGTTAATACAAAAGAGACAGATCCGCCTTCGAAACTAATGCAAGGCGTTCAAAATACAAACTGTATATGTGTTCATTCAGTTCGAAACAAACAACATTCTGAGACGAAATCTTGAATCCACACCATTTCAGTTTTATAAAATCTAGAAAATTTAGAAATTTTTTCTTGGTTTATTTAAATGAAATAATACTATGTAATGATAGCGAGTTTTGGCAAAGATGTCACTATACGTAGAGAGTTTCGTTGATTCATGACAACCAAGAGGAATTTACCAAGAAATTCAAATCGAAGTGACACAGACGGAATTCCAAAGGGTTTTCCTCTCTCTCTCTCTCTTTCTCTTCCCCGTTGAAGTTGGCATATAGAGAGAGAACCCGTGGTGCAGAAAATTGGAAACGATTCACTGCTCTTCTGTTTCTACTTGAACAGGCAAAGTTTATTAAAACAGCCGTGATCAAGAGGATAAAAGTTTTGAGAGGAAGGTAGATTAAAGCCTTATCCGCCCCAGAACAAGCAGCTCCAAAGAAAAGTCGAATAAATCTCTGTGAAGTAACCTTCGTGTCATCGGCTTGAAGTATAAAATATTAGAGTTTTTAGTATTCTAATTCACACACAGAGTTGGTAGTTTTCAAAAGGGTGAGGGGGAAAAACAATGATCTTACACTTATGCCTCTGTGCAAGAAAACAAGGAAAACACATGATCTGAGGAGTCATAAATACAAATGTACAGATACAAAGACAGGCGTATATGTTACGATGAATGTGATAAATCCTGTTTTATTACATATAATAAACTGGTTATTAGGCATAGTCGCATAGTACAACATGAATTTCGATAAACTAATCACATTTACCGGCAATTATGCATAGTACCCAAGCGTCGTGTCATTGGTAAACATGAAAAACCGTACTATATGCTATATACATGGTAAATTCATGCATGTATTTCATTATATCGGGGTACTATTGCTAAATTTGTTATCATTATATCAGGGTACGACTATATCCATCACAAATACTACCACTTTACCAAATACCAACTCCGGTCATATCGCTATGCGGGAATTTACTGTCGTTAACGGGTTTGGGTGAAAATGAAGTCACCATCTATCGATAGTCACCTCAAGCTCGTTAAGGAAAATTTCTTGTTATCTATATTCTTCCCTCCGGTCACGAGAGCTGACGGTAACCTTCGATATATATTATATACATATATATATATATATATATATATATGTATATTATGAAAAGGCGAAAAGATGAGAAGTTGTTGAAAAATTTTAAAATGGAAAAATATGGATCAATGAAGAGGTCGTTCTCAAGGGGGAGACCCCCCACATTGCTCCAAACTGCAAAAATGTTTCTAATGATGGTAAGCCTAATAGGCATAAAATTACCAACAGTTCCCCCGATATTTTTGCGATAAACAAGCTTCGGGAGTCAAACAGCAAAAATGACAAAATACAATTAGAATCAAAATATGAAATAACAAATGAATTAAGAACACAAAAAAAAATATATATACACAAAGTGTGTTAAAAATTGAAAAATGAGAAAACTTGAAGAAAAACATACCAAGAGTAAGACTCTTTTTAAAGCGTGCATCCTGAATTGACTATTAGAAGTGTATGGGTGAAATTTTGAAACCCAGAAAAGAAGATGGAAATCCGTTGCCAATCAAGATATTTAAAAATTCAGAATATGCTTCTAAAAAATCCTTAGCATTATTGCAAGTTTTTTTAATTCTTGAAATTTGTCCAAAATATATATTTTTCATAATTCTAACACTAATATTAGAATTGAAATTAGTCAGAAAATTGACTTCAAATTGAAATTCTTTCCTTTTGTCGAAAATACCGATAAAAGCTATGTTATTAGATAAGCAAATTTTAAGATCCAGGAAGTCCTTAGATAGGGGGTTGTGATTGGTTCTCTTGAGTGTCAAATCCGTAGGGTAAATTTCACCGACCGCTAAGATCAAGAAAATTCTCAAAATTAAAAATAATGAGACCATCAATATATCTAAAGCCCATGATTTTATGTTTAGTGAAAATTTTAGTTTCATGGAAATGATAAAATACTCTGACTTTTGAAATTTTTCATTGAAAGCTGATTTTGATATATATATATATATATATACGTTATAACGAACGCCAGGAGACTGGAGGATCACTTCGTTAAAACGAGATTTTCGCTATAACGGTATTCGTTAAAACGGAATTCGACTGTATATACACTACTTTCGAAACGTTCCGGCATTTGTTTTATGTCGGAAAGAATGGTTACAGGTAGAACCTGTTTATTTGATGTTTCCTTCGAAGTAACTACCTATGCAATTATTCATTTTTTTGAACGCACGTCTAGGAACATGAGAATCGTTTTCCCTTAAGCAATTTCTTCAATCAAGTCACACGAGGAAAGATCAGGGGAATAAGCTGGTTGTGCAAGTATCGAAATGTGATGTTTCGACAGGTAATCTGACACTAGGAGAGACCTGTAGTCCTTGAACCTCTGCATGATTTGGTGAGACACAAGCCACCACGAAGGCCAAGAAGTAGTGGGTACTCCCTCACGACAATGCGCGGCGCACAGGTCCGTCCCTGTGTCAGATTACCTCTGTCAAAACATCACATTTCGATACTTCTACAACCTGCTGATATCCCTGAATTTGCCCCAGAGTTGCCAGATTGGCGGTTTTCCCGCCAAATTGGGCCGGTTTGAAAACGGTTCGGCGGGAAATTTTTGGCTTTGGCGGGTGGCGGTTTTTAAAAAATTGTGTTCATGGCGAATTTCTCCCTATTTTTCTCTATTTTTCTTTGCTTGCGAGCAAAGAAGTTTTTCTTTGTTTGTCTTTCACTTCAGTCCCCGCCTCATGTTGTGTTTTCTTCCTGACAAGGCAGAGGGGATGGGGGGGCATCTCACCCAACTATGAAAACCAGAACTTTCAACCATAATGCCTTTGCGACCCAATAATTGAAGGGACCGTAAAACAAAAACTTGGGAACTGTCCTAGGCTCTAAATAGTAGTTTTCAACCTTTATGATACCGCGGCGGGTCGGTTAACATATATCCAATGTAGTATAAGGGAAGTAGTATGTTGTATATATCCAATGACTATAAGGGAAATGGGAGACTTCAGTGACGTCACGAGCTTTGTACGGAGGCCTTCTTCTATAGAAGGTGTTGCTCTGACCCGACGGTTGGGAAACAGTATCTAGACCACAGAATCCTGTGAAAGAAACCGTAGCCTCCACAAGCTTGTGGAGCTGGCAGGGCTCAAGCCCAGGAACCAGTTCTGTCTTAACGCATGGGGCCCACCAGGGCCTCAAGAGAAGAGGGGCCTCAAGAGAAGAGGGGCCTCAGAAAAACGAGAGGTGGTTGCATTTTTCGGGGATTTTCCATGTAGGGAATCAGAAAAATCACTTGGCTCTCGGAGCCCATGTTGCTCTTAAAACAAACCCAAAAGAGTAGCAAGAAGAGAACCCTCTTCTTAAATTTTTTGTTTACTAGACCGTGAAAAATCTGGTCTGGGACCCATACCTAATTTTTAAAATCATTCTACCAAATTTCGTAGGCACCTATGCACAATTTCAGGCAGTGTCGTCTTGACGCATTGGCCAACCCGGGCACGTCACGGAGGCCTTGAATGAAGAGGGGCGGGGGGGAATATGAGATACGGTTAAGATTTGAAAAATTAAGCATGCTAATTGGTAAGTAGGCATTTGCAGTCTGGATAGAGGACTGAGCAAAATCAACTTGTCCGGGGGCCCATGATGCTTTTAAGATGCTTTGCCTCCACTCCAGTCCATCTCTGGGCCGTTTTTCCAGGAGAGAGAATGTGTAGCCCTGACTTTCGCAACTTTTCAAAGAAATCAATTTATTCGGTAAAATAAAACCCATATTTTTACGGAAAAGGGGGAGGGGAGTTACTGGACTATAACAAGAAAAGCTATAAACCACACCTTTGCAGGCTAGAATATCGTCAAACTGTAGCTCACTTGTTGTTTCATAGATGGCAGCACAAGTACAAATATTTTGGGCTACTTTTTGGCTATTTTTGAAGAGGATTTTGGCTGGAAATTTTTTAAGGACCTGGCAACTCTGACTTGCCCATATGTGACTATTTTTCCCATCTTCTCGGATAAAGAATTTGCTTAAGGCGCAACGATTCCCGGGTTCCGATGAAGTGTAGCGAGCAGCGACAAAGGCATTGGAGGATTTGACAAGAAAAGCTTGCAATCCGCATTTACATCTTTGTGTGGAAAAATAGCAATTGCACAGGGTAGTTCATTGCTTTTTCCTACTTCGAAGGAAAAGTAAATAGGTGATTAGCAAGTAAACAGGTTCTATCTGCCTGCATTCTTCCGCAATAAAATATGTTTCGAACTTTTTGAGCGTAATAATATAATTGAATAGCATTATTATGAAAGAATAGATGACTTTTGCCTAATAGTAATGCTCAAAAAGACACGAACGAATAAGTCAAATACCAGGAAATACCAAACACACCAAATGCATTTTGACACACTATGGGTGTAGTCTTCAAAAGATAAAAACTATCACGCTGACAGAGTATCCTACTTTGTTTACCAAATCCTCAATCTCGGTTGCTGCCTGAATCATCGGTTTTAGACTTGTACGACGGCACATACATTCAGTCCTAAAAAATAAATTGGTAAATGACAATAATTCAATACCACTGATCGCACCACCATGGCTTAAATTCATAACGAGCGGGAATTTTAAGAGAATTCGAACAGACCAATCGGATGGCTCCATTTCGGAAGCAGCCAATCAGGTTTTTAGCGGAAGACTTACACGCAGGCGCTTCGCTTCATTCTTGCTACGACGTTTGACTTAGGGCGGTATTCACCGACATGGTTTAAACCTGTAGTTACAATTTTTGGATAAGAGATCAACATAGATTGGTTAAAACCCTGAATTTAACCAATCAGTGTCGATCTCTTATCAAAAAAACTGTGACTATAGCTTAAACCATGTCGGTGAATACCGCCCTTAGACAGACATATCGATTTTTCGTTCCGCTGAGCAATCGAGATTGAGGATTTGGTAATCAATCCAAGTGGGATACTCAATCAGCGTGATATTTCTTTTCCTCTGAAAACGACACCCATAGCATGTGGAAATGCATTAGGAATTTTTTGTATCTCCTGGTATTTGCTTTATTCGTTGGTGTTTTTTTTCAGTATCATTATTATGTTTCAACTTTGATCGGGAGTACAGAAAATCGTCCTATAAGGAAAGACTCTCGAGAGGTGACGTCTTCAAAACGTTTGAAAAAACATATTATAATGTGATCATCACGTATTTTCCCCAAGAGATCTTTACGATCTGTCCAGGGAATTTGTTAGTGTGTTAGTAGACATCCATGCCCGAACCGGCATTCGAGCCCAGACCTGCACAGTCAGAAGCTAGCTCCCTAACCACCGGACTGTCAGACTGCCAATTACCCCACTGATTCCTCTCATTTAAATATCTACAAAAATATTTTTTTTTAAATCCGGCGGAATTATTGTGGGTCACAAAAAAAAAACAAATATTACTATTGCGAATGCCAATGGTAGCGAAGAATAAATTTAAAAAACCAACAACCACTAAAGTGTTATAATGACGTCATTCGCAAACCCACATGATCAAGTACAGTACAGACAAAGAAAGACAAAGAACTAATTTCTAGAGCAGAGAAGCTGGAGGGAAGAAACGAAACGAAAGTGATAAGAATTTTTTTTTATAGACACCGCTAAGAAGCGCCACGTCTGTTATAATTTTAAATAATTTTTTTACGACTTTATTCATTACATTCCGCCGCTAATTTTTGTTTTTTTTTTGTGTTTCTGGGTGAAATGAATGTACTTAAACTTTCTCATAATTTTTTTAGACCGACACATTGGGACACTTTCCTTGTAAGAGAAACGTATGAGGTTGTATAAGTGAGAGATCACTGTACCCCTGAGTTTTCAATATCAGTTGCAATATGCGATAACAATTGCCGCCAGCCATCGGCCATTTAGGAACGAGTGCCGGTGTTTTTGCTAAATAACGTCTTATATTATTATTGCTAATATTTTCCAATATTCTTCATAATTTATTGTTCTTTCAAAGTTCAGTGTTGTGCCCTGCGAAAAGGAATCAATAATTATGTGTTCGTAATCACAACTAATTCTGTTTTAGTCTGAAAATGGGTTCCGCAACATTACGTGACGGTATCTCTACTCCTGATTAAGCTGTTACATCCCACTCCCCCTACCTTCTATAATCTCAGCAGAGCCCGTACATGATGATTGATAGCGGAGTAAAAGAAATGTATGTGCGAATGTACTATTCCGTTCGACCTTTGGCCTAAGAGAGAAAATACAGCCGAGTGAAATCATATAGAGTGGTATCACATGCCCAAGAGAAATAAGTCATTGATCAACACGTGCTTCATTCTTTTCCCTCTATTCGTACTTCGGTTGTGAATACATTTATGTGGTACTGATTGGATTATTTTCTGCATGATTCTAGCGCGTTATTTTCGGTCGTGTTTATGTTCGCAGTAGGCATACGACGTCGGAAATTCTGAATCGCCTCACCTATGTACACCAAGACCAACAAGTAAAATGACACTGCTGAGTCGTATTTAGCACCACTTCTGATGAAAGTACTTTGATTAAACTTTGTGTATAAGCTATATGCAGCATAAAGAAAAGATGTTAAATAAAAAAAATAGTTCACTTTCTGAACGCCAGGTGAACAGTTGGCACTTTCTTTTACCTCACTTATCTTTTTTCCTATGGTCCAAATAACATATACAGGGTGAATTCGACCTTTTCTGTCGAACGAAAACGGGTTATAGGCCAGCCCAAGTTGATCATGGAAAAACCTACCAATCCTGTCCTATCCGGAACTGTTTTCGAGTTATAGTGGATAATCGATTATGGGTAAAAAATGTGTCATGTCTAAAAACAATCCGAATTTGTGAAGTTTCTGAGAAACCTACACGCGCAAACTAAGCACATATTTACAAAGCGCGGAATAAATCCTATACGGTCAAGCCAATTTCATTGAAATACTTGGATTTAATGGTGAGTGACACGAGCTGAAAGATTGGTGCAGTTCAAAATCGAAATGCCGCAAAAAAAGTTTATTGCCGATTCCGCAAACACCCTTCTAGCTAAAATCGGTCAAATTTGCTAAAAACTTGTCTATTCAACTAGCTTTCGAAAAGCTTGGAATCAACCAAATTGGTCATCTAGTTCCGGAGAAACTTAATCGTTTGTTTGCGATACATCACTGAAATTTGTGTTCGTCGAAGTAATTTTAATAGGTTTTGGCGACACTTCGATTTTTCGCTTCACCGATCTCTCAGCGATTGTAGCTCGCCATTGGATACTGATATCCTATAGATAGAGGTAATGTCACCTTATATGATTTTTTGTGCAAAATCAAATTGTCGCCAAAATATGTAACCGCCAACTCCTAGTTTTCGTCAAATTGTACGGAGATCAGCGTTGTACTTCGACAAACGCTGATCTCGGTAATTGACCTATTACAAGCAAAAGGCTGAATTTCTCCTGATCCCGAAAACCGATATGGTGTATTGTAAGCTCTTTCGGAAGCTGGTGGAATGGAAAAGTTTTTGGGAAATTTGACTGATTGTAGCTAGAAGGGCGTTTGCAGAATTGGCGATTAAAAATTTTGGCGGTAATTCGATTTCGAACTTTGCCAATCTTTCAGCGCTTGTAGCTCGTTATCAAAGCCAGATATTGCGATGAAATTGGTGTCACCTTATAGCATTTTTCTGTTCTTCCCAAATGTTCGCGTAGTTTGCTTATAGTTCTTTCAAAAACTTCACAATTCCTGCTTTTTTCAGACTTGACGCTTTCTTTTTTTATAATCGATTATTCCCAAAAACTCGAAAACGGTTTGAGATAGGACAGTGTTGGTGGGGTATTTCATGATCCACTTGGGCTCGTCCATCACCTCCTTTCGTTTTGCAGAATAGGTCGGATTCCCCCTGAATACCCATGGTTCATGGTATGTCCACCACAACAGGTGCTACATAGGTCGGAGTAGTTTCAGTATAATTAAACAGGCACTACTCAGCTCAGCTTAATTGTACTGACACTACTCCTGATATATACTAACACTTATGTAGCACCCTTTGTGGTGTACGTATTTCATTGAAACTTGGTATATGCGTTATCGGGACCATTGGGAAAAGGTTTTACTGCGATAATGAATATCTTTTCCCCCATGCTCCATATATCCTATATACCAGGCGTTCTCAAAACGTGAGCCGCGGAGAGGCGGCCCTGACAAAAGTTTTTCGAAGACAAAAGTTTAAACTGCTCTAGGGGAGCTGCGGATAAGCGTTGGTTAGGGGAAGGGGCACCTCGAGTGGAAAGAGTTTGAGCCTGAATGAATACATGATTTGTGAGCATGAGCGCACGTTAATGTGTTATTAACCACAAGAACGGATTGTTTCGTCCTAATCTGGTTCGAAGAAATGTGTTCATACTGCATTTCGTTTAGTTGCAGTATGATATGGGGGGGGGGGGGGGGGTTGAACGAAAAAAAAAATTATAATCCATCTCAATCATTTTTCCCCCTCTTCTCGACTAATACCACCACTATTTAACCGTACATGCATCTCACTCACATTCCTCTACATAATTTCTAACGAATTGGTACATGCGTATTGTGAATGTAGACTACCCTAACGTATTTGACAGAACCGTGGTTTTTTCCCCGTGCAATTGCTGGCGCTGCACTCTGTCTTCTACATTTTGAACTAAAGATGGTAGATGCTTGAATTTTCATGTTAGGTCAGTATAGTGTTGCGTGCGGTTTTTTGGAAAGACTGAAGGACTTGAATTTTCAGAAAGATAAATGTAAATGTGAACTCGCTCCAGACTAGCATAAAGCGCTCTCTACTACTATTAACCGTACATGCACCTCCTCTAAAACATTCCTCTGAGTCATTACATACGAATTCGTGCATGCCGGAACGTGCTGTGTGTATGTATATGCTGGGCTGCAAGGTATCATGTTGTCTGAGCCCTGCTGCTTGTTACGTATTATACTGGTACTGTCAAATATCCTACATGACGTAAAGTAAAGATGTATACGCTCGAAATGTTGGAACTTGTAAGTATCATGATGAAGGTCTGCCTGCTCTCAGCGGAGAGACTTTATACAGGGACAACTGCTCGCATTCCCGCTTTGAATTTTGAAAACCGCAGAAACCCAACTCCAGCCGACCACCATGGTGCATCAACGCGGTTCTAACCCGGATCCTCACGATGAGAGTCCAGCACGATGATCACACGACAGCACAGCCGCCACTACTACGTAACTCGTAAATTCTAACGAATCGGTGCATGCCCGAATGCAAGTTGTGTATGCTTGTATGCAGCCACTTCGTTAAGCATTTTGCCTGTTGTGGCGTTGTATTTGTATTTCAACTATTGTATTTATGTTAACCAACGTATTTATGTTATTGGAGTAATGTTGATTTCGTGTTTTACTGGTGCTGCCATCTGGCTTCCATATTTTCAAATGAGAATCACAATCGGCGAACAAAAAACTTCTTCCACTGCTGGTGAATGAGGAACACTTAGAGGAAAAAAGAAGACTTTTTCATCGTATAATCCATATGTGTGAATATCATTCACCAGCAGACAGACAGACAGTTGACCGCCCAGAGAGACCATCTTGGGCGGTCAGCGAATTCGTTTTTCAAAAATAAAATGATTCTTTTTGCATCAAAATACACTCGAATTCTCAAATATTGATGGATAAACTCTTAGAAAAGGTATGACATTCACCTTCTGTCAATTTTGGAAAGGAAAAAGTCAAATCAAGTGAAACGAACGGGATTCGAGGTTGCAAACTTCGTCGTCAGGGTACACCACAGGATAGACATCGAATTCCGGTTTTGTTTCTTTTCTTTCAAACCGATCACTACTCAGTTCTATAGCCATGTCAATTTATTACCTAGTGAGTTGCGCCGGAAGTGTAAGCGTATGTACCTAACAGTCTGAGTGCGTATCTAGTGTTGTGTTTGATTTTTCAATGCTGCCATCTATATTTCAGAAGTAAGGTGAGTGAAGTGTAATCACTGAATACTTGTACTGTTTGTAGGCCTATTACTCTTTGCGGTGGGACTTTTTAATGGCGAGATCGACTCGCACCTGTGGAACAAAAGAAAACCAACTTCAGTCGACCGTGGGGCTCGAACCCGGGTCCCCGCGATGCGAGTCCGTGAACATGACCACTCGACCACTGTCGATTTCCGGCTGTAATTAAATACATCAACCAAAAAATAATAATAATAAGCGCGCCATTCAACTTCGCCAAATGTAATTTCGCTAAACATTTCTTTAAGTGGCGTAGTGGTTATTTGCGATTAATCATGAGGCCCTAGTACCCGAGTGGCCACCGTCACCACAGTGGTGGTCGGCTGAAATTGGTTTTGTGTGGTGCGAGGCGCAAATGCAATCCGATCTCCCCATTAAAAAGTCTCGCCACAGAGAGCAACAGCCCTACAACGATAAATCATTCAATCATCACACTTCACTCTTAGTTAGAAAAACTGGTGGCAGATGGCAGCACTACACATAGCAATCATTCCACCGAAACAAACTTCATGCCAGGTTTCACTACACGTACATTCCAACATGTACCAATTCGTTAGAGGTTCCGCAGAGGAATATGGACGAAGTTCATGTCTGGTTTAGTAGCAGTAGTGGTGGTGGTAAGATGCTCGTCTACCACCGAGGAGGTTGCTGTCAGCTGCAAGTTTCGAACCGGAGAGAAGAATATAGATAAGAAATTTTCCTTAAAACGAGCTTGACACGACCACCGATAGCGCCTTCATTTCTAACCCAACTCGTTAATGGCGGTAAAGTGCAATATAGCGATATGGCCGGTGTTTGGTGTAGCTGAATTCCTCTTGTATTACACCTGGTATACATCTAGGAATGTGGACTTTATTTATACACAACCCGGAAAAGTATGTAATTCATGGATGAGAATCAAACAAAGTGGGATACGTGAAGCGAAACATACACGTCTTATATACATTTGTAAATCCCTTCTTGCTTGAAGTAACAGTTTCTGAAACGGAATTCTATGTATCTCAGGATCGCATATGCACGTATCTGCCTGACTCTGGAAATGGCTAATACAAGTTACAGTGACAAAAATATGGAACAGAAAGAGCAAAAAAGAATCTACGACTATATAAGAAAGAAAATGATAAAAAGTGACCAGTTCTCTGTGAACCTTGCCCAGAAAAAAAAAAGGATTCGGGGGCGAAAAAAGAAGAAGAAAATAATGGGTCCGAAATCCCTTTGGGGACTCAATGACGTCATTGAGGCTGACGGATAGCTCAGCTCCTGATGAGTACTTTATCCCCCGGACAGAAAAGAAACGTTCCATGATTCCACTGGACCTTACGGGAAAAATACCGTTGATAAATAAGACTTTTCTTTTGCCCCTGCAGGGAAGAAAAAAAAAGTAACATGTATGAAAAAGGAGAGGATAAAAGCTGTTCGGTTGAGAAATATCGATGTAAAAAAATATTTTGGCCATGGCCATCGATAGACATACGTAGCCGATCGCTCAGAATGCGTTTTCGGACACTCCGCGGAAAAAAAAGCAACATTAGAAGGGATTGGATTTGAAGGTAATATTACTTTCAACTACACCAAAAAGTGCTTAATAGTGACACATTTACGCTCAAATGATACCACAAACTGTACTTCTACACTGACACTGCGCAGCTCAGGCCAATTACTTTATACTGCATCTCCGAAATTTATATTCAGATGTGAATGCCTGATAATTAATTAATATCAAATGTGGTTCAAAAGCCCGTGGAAGAAAAATCGAATTGATTTCTCTATCAACGGAATTCTTCTCCTTGATCCGATCCATGACATGGGAAATCATGAATTTGGATATTAATCTTCCCATGTACCAGTTTTAAATTTGGAGGAGAGGTGACAGCATCTCCAACAGACCAGACAGAACCCAGGCTCTGTCCCTCCCGAGATAGTGACAGCATCTCCCGCACACAAAACTCTCATAACATATACAGTATATCTTTAAGTTGGGTTACCAGATCCGAAGACTGAGAAAAGAGGACGTACTGCGCACGCATCCTTAGTGACGTCACTTATCCCAATTTTCCCAATATATGGCACCACTATTTCGACCAATAAAACCGGCCGCAACAATAATTTTCCCCAACTCTAAAACAGAACCGCTAAAAAAAACAAAAAGAAAAAAAAATTATAATTTCGACGTCTATTGGTGAATGCGTGTGGGGAAAAAAGCCACAAAAACCACTCATATGGATGCAGAAATATGTGTTTCAAAGTGGAGGGAAAAAAATTTCCCAGAAAAAATGAAAATAATTCCGGAGACCTGAAAAGAAGGACAAATAGGCGAATTTTACGAAACGTAAGGGGACGCTTGAAATGACATCAGAAAAGTGGACACGTCCTCTAGGAGGACGGTTAGTAATCCTATCTTTTTAAGTAACTTCGTAATGCACACAATGTGTTTGGTCTTTCTGGAGCACATTAGCTAAAATTGACCATATATTTTGCCTTTCCTCAAAAGTTATAAATGGTTATAAGTGGCAAAAATATTGGGGTAGGCTGTGTCATAGACACGGCCGCAAGTATTGACGTGACGTTATTTGTGCCTGCCCTTGCGTAGTAGGTACTGACTTAATGAGATTGGTACAATCCGATTTGTCTTTAGAGTAGCTAACAGCCGACACCAACGTTATTTATCTTGTCAAAGGAGAGGTATTAAAACTAATGCGGTATCACTGGATTTGTCTTAACGAGATCTACCCGCAGTTATCAAAAACTGATATATTCTGAATACTTCCCGAGATATGTGCGCTTAAATTATTTCGTTACGCAACTTTTTTTTGATGACATAAAAAAAGCGTATCCACGTCAAAAAAAAGAGACGATATGAAAAAAGAAATGATGACATGTATACAATTTACCGGATTCGTTCTCGTCAGAAATATCCCTGACGCAAAGGCACAACATAAACGACGACAACGAGACGACAGAAAAAAAATTCCTACCACAGCTAGTCCCAAACTTAGTATTTAAAAATAAAACAGCAAAAATGTCGAACGCTGCCGTTCGGAATCGTCAGTAAATTGTAGATCGCGGTCTAATCACCCCTCGCTTTGCAAAAAAATGACCGTGGTGAGACAAAAATAATAAAAATGAAGATCATAAAAATATACATGTATACATATATATTCCAGCAATCATCAGTCTCAACATCATAAAAATTTCAATGAAACAGTTATTTTCTGGATATTATACTGAGGTGAACTCAGAAAGAAAAGTCATCTTGTCTCCACCGGGACACGAATCCAGGGCTCCTCTTGCATATACCGGACAAGCATGCTACCATCTACACCACTGGAGACACGACTCTACTTTCCTTATTTGACGCACTGTGGCGTGGGGCGCTGAAGTAGACTCTCAATTTCAGGAAATGGTCGCCCAGGTGGGACGGCAGAGAGAGAGAGAGAGATAGAAGATTTTTTCTCATCCCGATAACAAGGAAATAAATATTTTCTGGAATGTATGTTTATACTGGAATGAATATTTCTGAGATGCGAACTCGGCATAATATACAGAAAATATCCGTGTCCTTTATATCTTGGGCTGAGGGGGAAAAAACCGTCTGTGCCTTATTTTAAAAATAGTTTCCTATTGATGTATGGTGATGCTAGTGCTGGTGGATGTGTCTGGTTGTTATTTCGGAAACATACAGTCATGACTCCTTTCTTTTTTTAGTTATTTAATAGAAGAGAGAGAGACTTTTAGGACATGTTCGGTCGACAGTTGGAGCCAGACTGAACTCCAATACAAGAACACACTAGATAATGCCTAGCTAGTGAGTGGCATAAAAAATATAATAAAAATATAAAAATTGTACAAGACAAGTAGCGCCACAGATGCTTTGGTATTGCATTTCTTTTGAATTACTATCAACATCCAAAAACTTTTATTTCGCCATTTTAAAGAAGTGTCTCTCTTAGCCGTGTATGCACGTGCAGCAAGGAATGTAGGATGGGAAATACTTCATGATCAATAGTCTATTAGAGGGGTGCGACAACTCAAATTGAAGTATAATGAGGGTACGACCGAGTAAAAAGGTTGAAAGCGAATGTTGTGAGGCTTCCGTGCAGCTATTACGCCACGTGGGTATTGTGATGGCTTCACGTACCGTGAGATTCACAACGCATGTTATAGGATCAGAAAAACATTCCAAAAATGCATTCATTTCAACATTATATTCGATCCAATATATACGGAAAATTCACTACATGAAGAGATACTGATGTTTACAAAAGAGCAAAATTCATCTCTGCCCTCACGGGGACTCAGACTCGGTTCTCTCGTATGCTGGACGAATGCAATACCACTCAGCTATGAAAGCTGATAGAACATTCCATCCTTGAATCGTATATACTCAGTATATATACTGAATGGCTCGGTGCAGTGGTAGGCGGCAACATTCCATGACATCTGGTGGTCTTGATATCATTTGCGAGTTATTAGCGGAATGTCGCCGCCGTGCATCGCAAGGAGCCATTCAGCATACATATAACGCTCCTAGGAGGCATCTTCTATCTGCATATTCTATCTTCCTTCATAGCTTAATAGAGCACTTGCCCGACATGCGAGAGATTAGGTTTGATTCCACGTGAGGGCAGAGATGAATGTTTCTCCCCCTAAAACATCATTAACCCCTAAACATCAACATGTCTTCATACAGCCAGTTTTTTTTCATACACATTGAATACTTTATTAACAAGTAGAGAGGATGTCTTTCTCTACATATATTCGTGATTGCTAATTTCAAAAGCAGATGGCAGCACGTAACTAACACGTGCATTTACTTCTGGTATGCAGCATTCTACCGCAATTCACCGCCACCTTGTCGTTACGTAAATAAAAAACCAGCACTGAATCCTCCACTGCCTTCATATACTGGTTTTTTTTCCCATAAAGTAAAGCTTTTATAGATTCCAGATAAAAGCAATACAGTCGAACCCCATTATAACGAACTCCAAGAGGCCGGAGAAATCACTTCGTAATAACGAAACTTCGTTATGAAGGAATTTCAGATTATTACATTATTCCTACGTAAAATCATCTAAAAGGGGGGTGGGGGGGAATTAGAAAAATTTTCATTAAAGCGAGATTTCCGCTATAACTGCATTCGTTAAAACGGGCATCGACTGTATAACTTTAAGCAGCCTCAGATGTTTTTTTCAACTTCCCATTGTATTTATTTCTCCTTATGAAGTCATTCACAATGGATATAGAGTTAGTTCAAACGAGATAAAACTGGAAGATACCTCAACGGTATATAGGTGAAAATATATTATTTTATAAAAGTCTTTCAAACGCTAAAAGCATTAGGACATAAAAGATTTCTATATCTATTCAAAAAAAACCCGGAGACGTCTCATTAAAACGTAGCATCATTAGTGCAGTAGTAAAAATACAAAACACACAATCCCTCGACATATAAAAAGTAAATAGTATAAAAAACAACTGCTTTTAATCATGCATAATTAGTGCTCCATTTGATCTCCAGGATGCACCAAAACGATAAATATAATTTATTATTTATTTTCACCGAATATACTTTTTCCTATGGAAAAGAAAGGTTATTAATTATTCCCCTCGTATGTTATTATGAAAGAAAAATAACTTCTCCATGGATATATACTTTCTTTTATCGTGCAGACATGAACATGTAATTGCGTATTTTCATGCTCAAACATTATATACTACGTAATTAGTGCTGTAGAGAAATACTGACGGAAAAAATGAAATCGAATGAATTTACGGAATAGGCTAATATATGAATTAAATATATTTCAGTGATGTTTCTTCCGGAATGAAATATTCAACCATGTTGAATAAATGCATATGAGATGTACTCCGGATGTAATTGAATTCGGATGTTTTCGCGTCACGCTTCTAAATGCTTTTGATGTTGAAATTCATCACTTTTGTTTCGTTTTTCATGGAAATTATGAAATATATCGTGAAATATTTGGAACAGATCATTAAATAGAGTTTTATAAATTCATCACACACGCATTGAATATGTCTGAATTTCTCTAACCATTCTAAAAATCTGCCAGCGACGTTACTAGGCTGGTACAACCGGGGAACTGCCCCGGAACCCCGAGCAAAATGGAGGGCCTCGCAATGAATGTACACTTATTTCGAATATGTTTTTCCTTTTTAACAGGTCCCCGAGAAGATACGATACGGCTTTGCTGCTATATCTATCTAGCTTTCCAGAAATTCACCTGATAGGATTTTCTGTTTTTCTACGAATTCACCTAATACGACTTTCTAGCTTCTTACGTGGTATTCCGGGAATCCATTTGGTACTCATTTTTCTAGATTTATAAAAATTCACATGGTACGTCTTTTTAGATTTTTTTAAGTATTTGCTTGTTACCCTTTTATGGATGGTTTTCTTCGGAATTTGCCTGGTACGCCTTTCAAGAAAGTTGTCTAGGAGATTCGCCTGGTATGCTTTTCATTCTCTAGTAATTCATTCAATAGGACGTTTTAGATTTTTATGAGGTTTTCTAGGAAATCGGCTGATGAATCCTTCTAAGTTTTCGCAGATTCTTCTAATACGTCGTTTTAGATGGTTTTTGAGGTATTTTTGACTGTTTTTCTTAGGAATTCACATGGTACGGCTTTGTAGAAAGTTTTTAGGAACTCATCTTATGGGGTTTTCTGTGAGATTTACTTAGAAATTCGTTTGATTAGCCTTTTAAACCAGTGGTTTCTACGAATTCACCTAGTAGATTTTTCCTTTCTGAATTTCTAGGAATTCGCATCTCTTGTACGTCTTTCTATTTGCGAAAGAAGTCGCCGTGGCATGTCTTGTTACCTTTACTAACATGTGTTCTATAAATTATTTCTGGCTCCTTGGGAGATCTTTTTAAGAAATCACATTGGATCACTTCTCAAGCTTTCTAGGAACTCGCTGTAGTGTGGTACGCCTTTATACCTACATAAGAACTCGCCTAAAATGTATTTCTAGCTTCTTGAGATATTTTTTTAGGAGATCGACTTTCACGTCTTTTTTACTTTTAACATGTTTCCTAGGAATTACTCCGATTTGTAATTTCAGCTTCTGAACTTGTTTCCTAGGAATTCGTGTGAGATTTCTTTCTAGCTTCCTAGGGTATCTTTTAGGCTTTCACTCCGATGCGTTTCAAAGCTTTTTGGAAGGTTTTTTTCAAGAATTCACCCCAATGGACATTTCAAGCTCTCTGAGAATTTGCGAGGGATGTTTTCCTAGCGCTCCCTGGGAGATTTATTAGGAATTCCCCCTTCCCCGTTGAGCCTTTCAAGTTTACCACGGATTGCTTTATTGCCCTCCTATCTACGAACTTGCCTGGTACGTTTTCCTACATTACCAAGGACTCACCTGACAAGTCTTTCTGGGAAGTCTTCTAAGTACAATTATTCAGTCATTACGCTTCACTCATAGTTAGCAGCACTATAGCAGCACTATAGCAAGCATTACACAGAAACAACTTTCAAGTTAGGCTTACAACACATACATGCACATTTTCCATCATGCCCCAGGTCTTCTTCGACCACCTGCTCATATCTCTTCATCATGAGCGGATATACGAGGAAATGGGAGGCGTTGCCTCCTCCAGTGTCAAAGGCGGTGCTGACTCATCCCATGTATATGTGTATATACATGAACTGACATCATCATCATCGTCATGCGTACCCCACCCCCCTCCCGCGCAGGCTTTTAATTCTATCTCCGCGAATGGAATTCATTGAGACGGAACGACGGGCCATGACTGGTTATTAGGAGGTGAAATCCATGCTGCCCACAGAGAGCAACAGGCCTACAACGGTACAATTATTCAATCATTAGATCGGATGCCGCAGATGCTTTTCAACTTCCCGTTGTATTTATTTCTTCTTATCAAGACATCCACAGTGGATATAGAGTTAGTTCAAACAACATGAAACTGGAGGATACCTCAAAGGTATATAAGTGAAAACATTAGTAAAAGTCTTTCAAATGCTGAAAGCATTCGGACATAAAAGCTTTCTATATCTATTCGAAAACAAAACCAACAAAACAAAAAAAACCCGGAGACGTCTCATTAAAACGTAGCATCATTAGTGCAGTAGTAAAAATACAAAACACACAATCCCTCGACACATAAAAAGTAAATAGTATAAAAAACAACTGCTTTTAATCATACATAATTAGTGCTCCATTTGATCTCCAGGATGCACCAAAACGATAAATATAATTTATTATTTATTTTCACCGAATATACTTTTTCCTATGGAAAAGAAAGGTTATTAATTATTCCCCTCGTATGTTATTATGAAAGAAAAATAACTTCTCCATGGATATATACTTTTTTTTATCGTACAGACATGAACATGTAATTGCGTATTTTCATGCTCAAACATTATATACTACGTAATTAGTGCTGTAGAGAAATACTGACGGAAAAAATGAAATCGAATGAATTTACGGAATAGGCTAATATATGAATTAAATATATTTCAGTGATGTTTCTTCCGGAATGAAATATTCAACCATGTTGAATAAATGCATATGAGATGTACTCCGGATGTAATTGAATTCGGATTTTTTCGCGTCACGCTTCTAAATACTTTTGATGTTGAAATTCATCACTTTTCTTTTTTTTTATGGAAATTATGAATTATATCGTGAAATAATTGGAACAGTTCATTATAAATAGAGTTTTATAAATTCATCACACGCACTAGATATGACTAGATTTCTAACGTTTCTGTGAATCTGTCTACTACGCCTTTCTAGGAATTTAGCTGGTGTCTTTCTGTTTTTCTATGAATTCATGTGCTTACACCACCTAGTGTGATGGAGCGTGAGTGACTTTCGGCTTCTATTACTATCACTATGATTTCCCCTATTAAGACTTTTCAGAGTCTTTTGAGGTTTACCAGGAATCCCTTTCTAGATTCATAAACAAATTCATGTGGTATGCCGTTTTTTAGGAGGTTTTCTTTTTTCTTCTTTTTTTTTAAAGAATTTGCTTGTTAGGCTTTTATAGAAGGTTTTCTTAGGAATTTATCTGATACCGACTTTCTATAAAGTTTTCTAGGAATTCGCCTAGTGTGCCTTTCAATTTCCCAGGAATTCACTTAATATGAGTTTCTACCTGCTTGTAAGGTTTTCCACAGGAATCAACCTGAAAAACCTTAAAACCAAACCCTGCTTTAGGTGTTTTCTTGGAAATTCACATAGAAAACTTTCTGGAAAATTTTTCGAGAGCTCATCTTGTGCGTTTTTCTAAGATGTTTTCTCAGTAATTCATTTGGTAAGGGGTCGTTAAAGTATTACGTCATCATCGATGGGGGGTTTCCAATTTGTTGACTTTTGATGGCGAGGGGGGGAGGGGGGGGTTGGATATTGCTTACGTCATTAACCACCCTTTCTGAAAATACGAGTTAGGATTCAGAGGGGCAGAGATGACGAAATTTTGCGGACGGGAGGGAGGGGGGTCAAAAATGGCTAAAAATTTGCTTACGTAATACATGAACGGCCCCTAAGCCTTTCTAACCCGGTAGTTACTATGAATTCACCTCTACTTTTCCTTTCTCACTTTCTAGGAATTGCCTCACTTGTACGTCTTTCTCTCTCCGAGACCGTCCATCCCTTTGGGAAAGAGCGCAAACCATCCCAAGATGGTCTCTCTGGGCGGTCAGCGGTCATGTCATGTCCGTCTGTCTGTCTGTCTGTACATCTTTCTAGCTTCCTAAAAACTCGTGCTGGTATATCTGTCTTTTTGCTTCTTCAGACGCTTTCTAGGAGTTCTTACTGAATCCTTAGATCTTTTTGGAAAATCACTTGGTTACATGTTTCCTAGAAACTCGCGTGAGATTTCGTTCTAGTGTCGTAGGAGATTTTCGAGAATTCCCCATAATGCACCTTTCAAGCTTTTTGTGAATTCGCCGAGATATCTTTCTAGCTTCCCGGGAGATTTTTTAGAAATTCCCGCTCTTTCGGTGCGGCTTTCAAGCTTTCCAAGAATTCCTTTATTGCCCCTTTATAACTTTCTAGGAACTTGCCTGGTACGTCTTTCTATATTTCCAAGGACTCACTTGACAAGTCTTTTAGATATCCCTCGGTTTGACGGAAAATCATTCTAGCTTCTTCAGAACTCTCTGGTAAGTATTTTAACTCCTTAAGATGTTTTTTTTCTATGCACTCACCTGACATTTCGTTTTTTAGGAGTTTATCAGGAATTCATCTGGTACGTTCTTTCTAGGTTTTTTTGAGAATTAATTCTCCTAGCACGCATTTCTAAAATGTTTTCTATGAATTCTCGTGGTACCCTTTTTAGAATTCTAGAACGTGTTCCAGGGGTTCCTGCTACTCGGAAATACCCAAGTACACATGTATCCGATGATTTTGTGTATTTTTTACTTTATAATCTCAATTTTATGCCATAAATTACCATTATAGCTAAAATGTAATATTACTTTAACATTTTAAATTGTTATTTTCTTAACCCAAATTTTATCCAGCAAATGTATTTTTCAGAAAAGTAAATGTCTTTTCAATGTTTTGTCTAAAAATATATATTACTTCCTATGCATCAGCACATATTATTTTGTTTTGAATTTGTAAGTTCATGTTAACTCATCATTCTGCGGGTTTTCAACATTTGTTCAAGCATCACTACAAATTACGAATTTCTTTCACTCAAACACATAGTGAAAATTACTGAATTTACCTGATTAAGGAGAGAATTGTCTCATGCAATTTACCAAAACCTTCGCACGTGTCGTGAAAGGGACTCGAATAAAAGTGAGTCTCGACTTAATTTGATTAACGCCTTTAATGAACCAATTCGCTTGTGAACGAACTAATTACGCATGAAAAAGTAAACCCTCAAGTTTCATACAATACTAAATTATATCTTCCTTATAGGATAATTAATTATCTTCCCAGTGGCTTATTCTACTTTCAAAAACCCAATTGATGTATTTCAGGATTTTCATCATGGGAATAAGTTTTCGTCTCGAAATCGAAGACGGAAAATTTGTTTGGCAGTTTTAAGTTCCAATAACAAATTCCGATTGGAGTGAACACTAAATCAAATCTTTAATAATTAGTAGAGCAAAGTCGAATTTAATACGTTTGTTGAGATTTACGAAATGCGTGTCAGAGATGCACTGAATATACAGGGTAAGTGTAAGCTCTTCCAATCGAAATATATGAGTGATGTTTGTCAACGCCATCGTCACAGCACCAGGGCCCCCGAGCAAAGTAATTTTCTTGGAACCCTCCACCTACTTGAAAATGTGTGTCTACTAGGGCTGGACAAATATCGGAAAATTTACATTCCCGGTCAGGTATGTAATTTGAAGTAATTGATGCTCACATATATTTCGAAATATTTTTACTGGATTTACTTATTTTGTAAGTCTAAAAAAAAATGGTTAATTTGCATAAAAAATATTGGAAGTGATATAATGGGAGAAATTAATTTTGAAAGAAATACAAAACATTCAAAAGAAATATATGGTCACTTCATTAAAAATCTAGAATTAGTCAAACCCCTAATTATAATTTTTTCAAGATATACAGAAGACTGGTGGCTCGTCGTCCATGAGCTATTAGCCGATCGGTTTCACCGTCCATTGCACGGTTCCGTTCGGCATATATACGCTCTAGCGAAGGAAAATCTCTGTCTCCTCTGTAGCTTAGTGGTCAGAGCACTCGTCCGGCAATCGAGGGACCCGGCTTCGACTCCCGGTAGAGGCAGAGATGAGTTTTTTTCCTTCCTTAAAAAATTTACATCTCAAATAATAAATATCTTCACAACATCCAGTCTTCTGTATATCTTGTATTAACAAGTGGAGAGCGACATTCATGTTATATATAATTTTTTCCACTGTTGGAGTAGGAGTTACAATTCACCTCGCTTATAGAATCATAGCCGATTTACGGTATGGGAAAAGACGTGACGCATATTAACTGATACAAACCGGGACATCATGAAGAAAAAAATCAGAAGGCATTGCAGTGTCGAATTGTAAGGCAATGGATAAAATTTTCTATTTGCACTAAAATCCTCGGCGTTCCACGGATTTTTCTGTTCTTCAACCATTTTTCTTATTGTAAACCGATGGAATTGAGAAGTAAAAATTTTCGCGAACCGACATAGATGGGAGTAGTAATTTGCGGACCAGTGAGAAAAAATGGAGAAAAATTTTCCGTACATTCTGACTTATTACACATAATTAATTAACTTATCATCCTTGGACAAGTCGCCATCTGCTGGCAATATCAGCGATTGTGAGCATTGGCGTGAATGAGGTCCGATCGTCCATGTAATATAAAAAAAAAAAAAATTTATAATATAACGCAATGTTATAAAAAATATATATTTTCTTTGAATTTTTAAAAATTCAAATTTTAAATTAAATTTTAAATAAAAATGAATCAATGCTATTTCACAATCGTTTAGTTCATTTTATGAACTGAACCGTTTTTCTTCATTTTAATTTACAAATTCTATGTCATTTTATTATGCGCGCGAACTGTTTTCAATGTATTTGTTTGTAATTTTTTC
Source organism: Pholcus phalangioides (assembly GCF_987345545.1). Taxonomy (NCBI): domain Eukaryota; kingdom Metazoa; phylum Arthropoda; class Arachnida; order Araneae; family Pholcidae; genus Pholcus; species Pholcus phalangioides. Next base: position 33,176,060 of record NW_028301615.1, on the reverse strand, counting down.
AAACAATTTTAATAAATTTTTTAAAATTTCATACCAACATATAGGGTAGCATATCTATTGAAAAATATGTGAAAAAAAGTTCTAATAAATCAATGGTTAAATAGTATTCTTAATGTTTTTTTTAACTTTTCCGCGTGTTAAGAAGCATGTGACCCCTTAAGGCGATACGATCTGTGTAGAGAGCGTATCTCTCTGCATCTATGCCAGTGGTCTTCAACCTTTCTCGAGTCGCGAGCACTGACTATACCCATCATCAAACGAAGAGCACCCTTACACTATTTTGGCATACGTATGCCTGAAATCTGCATTAATTGTAGTCCTTGAATGCAATTTTGACAGTGTATATTTAATTGAAGCGTTGATCAAGTGCTCGTGAGCACAAAATCGGACACCAGCATCGAGCACTCTGGGTGGTTCTGAGAGCACTGTGGTGCTCGCGAGTAACAGGTTGAATATGCCTAATCTATGCTCTATGCAAGACGCTCTGATGGTTGAACGTCGAAACGATCAATATTTACTGCGGAACGTTCAAATCCCATCCCATTCACAGCACCAGGAAGAAAAAAATATGTCGATGTTAATAGTATTTTAACTGAGGAAAATTACATTGAACTAGCTATTATTTATTACGTTAATATATGCAATTATATTCGCATCAGATAATGACTCAAAATAACGTATAATAAGGGCTCACACCATCGGTGAATGAAGAACTAGAGCACCTTGAGAGTGATTGCATGCAGGTGATGACGGTTCTAGATCAGTCAATGATACGTTTAACTGTCACACATGGGCCCCCGCAAGTGTGGGGCTTACAGGGCTCCAGCCGTGGGGCTCGGGACAGTTACCATATATATTTTTTTCTTTTTTCATGCTATTTTTCACCATACACGAGGCCTTTGAAAAATCTGGCTTGATGGTCCGCCAAAGATTCAAGCCTAGGGAAGCCCTGCTCCAAGATGTGGGGGGGGGGGGGGTCATGCACCACATTCTTTCTGTAGACTCCTGAGAGTGTACCACAATCTTGTTATTTACTACAATGCAGTTACTAAATCTTTGTAAGTCCTAAGCGAAAGGAAAAAAAACCAATCGCCTAATGAACCTATCCTAACTGGCAACCAAATTCTAATCATGACTGAGGAGGTGGTTCACTTCCCGAGAGAGTGTTGCATCCACAGATAGCGCTTGATCTTTAGATAGAGCTTGTGCGGTGTTGTTCGTATAAATATCGATTCTCGCGGATAAATCTTTCATGGGATTTTCAATTGTCTTAAGTAATATTTTACTTTGCCTCAGATAGTCCAGTGTATTTAGGTCCAGCGAGCGCGTTTAACCGATCCATATAAATCTATGAATTGGTAGCCGATGTCGCCATGGCCTATTAGCTGAGTTAGGTCAGACTGTGCAGGGCACGATCTCGTTCACCGTATATATATAATGTATATGCTCCAATGAAGATGGGAATCCGTTATTCTGTAGCATAGTAGACAAGCGCAGTGTTCTTGAACCTTTTAATATTTGCGGAACTATTTCGTGGACCGGTATTAATAGGAGAAATCATTTTCGAACAAGAAGGAGAAAAATAACACAGTCGTTATAACGATAACACTGGATGATATAACATAATAACGTGAAGGACTACATGAAAAATTTATCGTATCAGCCGTTATATAATGAAACGATCGCAATAACGCGGGGTCGTTATACCGGGCGTCTACTGTGATATGAGAGGAAAATTCCCTAACATTTACTACAGGGTGTTTCAAAAATAATCACCCGATTTGAAATGCGTATATTACGGAAAATATTGAACACATATAGACACTTGAGATTAATTTTATATTACATGTCTGATCATAGTCTTTTTACAAACTAAAGGTGCTCAATATGTCCACCTTGGGATGCACGGCATATGTCTATACGGTAGTCAAATTCGTCCCAAACTTTTGCGAGCATGTTTACATCCACGGCTGCTGTTATGCGTATTTTCAGTTCAGCTAATGTAGCTTGGAAGGGGAGACACGTAGACGTAGTTTTGTATAACCCCCCCCCCCCACAAGAATAAATCGCGACCTTGGAGGCGACCTTGGAGGCCAGTGATGTTTAACTGAATCGTCAGTTCCCGTACGGCCAATCCATCATTTAGGAATGCGATTGTTCAAAAATTCTCGAACGTCCAAGCTCCAGTGTGGTGGTGGTGCCCCGTCCTGCTGGAAAATGAAGTCCTCCGGTTTCTAACTAAGGGAAAAGCCAATCTTGACAAACACTGAAGTGGCGGCCGAAGGAAGACGGTTAGTGCTACCTATCGCCAACTGTGTGAAACACGAGATTTCCCTCTTTCTACCTATGCATTATTCGATCAAAACGGATTAAAAACTGAATAGTTACGATTTTTTTAAATCGGTTGATTCTTTTGGAAACACCCTGTATATCTCACATTCATAATCTATTATACATGCGAGAAACAGCTTTGAGCTGGGTATCTGCTGCCGTCTATCAAATGAAAACAGAACTATCCGTTATAAGCCTAGAAGTAAAACAATTTGTTGGTTTAAAACCAGAATGTGGAACAAAAATTAATATATATATATATATATAGTATAAATGCCAATATACATTATTTATTTTTATTCTTTTTACCGGCGTAAATTCTTATTACCTATAATACCGATTGATATGTTTTTATGTTTCTGTTGAACAAATATTATTTCAATGTAAAATGTAAAATTTGCCTGACTATTTCATCATCTTTTTAAACAGTTACCTTTCCAATCGAAGATTCCAAGTCAAAAATGGCAACTGTCTCTCAACTGTTAGACCAATAAGAGCGTCTGTCCCGTAGGGTTCTTGTTCGGGACCACTGCTCTTTGCGCTATACATCAATGACTTCCCAGCTCCTCAGCGCGGAATGCTTGGTCTATTTGCTGACGATGCCATCCTGTTGACCAATCACAAAAAAGGGAAAAAATGTATTGAAAATTTACAAGAATCAACTGAAGACGTTGAGGACTGGTGCCAAGACAACGATATAAAGTTGAATCATCAAAAATGTCAATATATTCTCTTCACAAGACGGTACAAGTTTCCAAGAACTCCCATATACATCGGCAATACGGTGTTGACAAGAAAACTCCAAGTCAAATATCTAGGTTGTATACTAGATAAGTCGCTCTCATTTTCTCCTCAGGTGATGTACGTAAGAAATAAGGCCTCACAAGCAGTTGGGATGCTATCCAGAATCACATTCCCACAGGCCAGGCTAACGTTGAGGAATAAAGTAATTCTTTTTAAAACTATTATTCGTCCTATTCTGACATATGCTGCCCCAGTGTGGGCTCATGCCAGTCTTGCAAATATGAAACGTTTACAGGCACAGCAGAACATCATTCTTCGTCAGTTTACCAGAGCCCCCTGGTATGTGAGAGGAAAAAACATCCGTAAAGATCTTGACTTACCACTAATCTTGGACTATATCAAGGAGCTTGCCAATGCTCATTTTGACAGGCTACGATCTTCTGAACACCCGCATCTTAGAGAAATTGTCTATTATGACCCTAGAATACCCACAGTACACTCTAGGCCAATGGACTTGCTGAGCGTGGATTGGGTGACGAATTGATGTAATTTTCAGAACATTTTCATGATTTTTTTTTTTTTTTCAAAACAATTTATCAATTTAATATCAGTTTTGTTTGATATTGCGGATGCTGTGATCGCAATTCAGAGGCATTTATATGTTGTTGTTTTTTTCGCAATTAATAATTTTTCTCATTTGTTCATAATTTGCGCTTGCATAAAATGGTGCATTGGGTTCGTGTCGTGTTGAAGCTGATGTTATTACAATACAGAGATGGTATGTGTCATGTCTTCATTATAACTTATTCTTTGACGTTCTTGATTATGGTTATATGACTGATGACGGTTCAACAGTACCTCAAACATCTCTGGTTAGTGTCTCTCGATTATGTAAATATTTATAATGTTGGGGTTTTTGGGTAGCATATCATCAGCTACTTCCCTTAAGACATTTCCCCCTTGTTCTTCGATTGTGTTGTGTTTTATCTCGATGAGCATTCATTTCGCGAAGATTTGTAAACAATACTCTCCTGGCTCATTCATTCTCTACACACACACATACACTACATACCTTACACACATGCACAAACTTGTCTTTTTCCTTCTCATACCACCCCTGGTGATCTGTAAGTCGCCAGACAGCCTGCAAAGGCTGGGCAGCGACGGAAACGTTCAATTCTGGTGGTCTGGTATGTAAAATTTGGTGTAAAAAAAAAACTTCTACCCAAAACTACCAAGTGAAATCTCGGAATGCTTTCAAATCAACATTGAATTTTACCTTAGTAAGTAATGTTTAGTTTGCACAATAAATGTTTTTAAAAGTTATTTTTTTTAAATTTGAAAAATGCAGCCAATATGATTATTGGTTGCTTTTGCACAAATGTGATCTATGGTTGGATTTTTAAGGTTTTATAAAAGAGATTTTATCAAACTTTTATAGTGTAATCCCGGCCTTAGACGCAAAAGCATTCTACGGATCGAATTCAGACGAGAAATCTAATGGTAAGTGCATGAGGTATATATCAAAAAAAAAAATTTCCCCATATATATTACTATAAATAAAATCATGCGAAACGATATACCTTGAACGGTGTTAAAGAATATTGTAAAAAAAATATTGTTTTCACCTACCTATTAATGAAACGATAGTAAGCACTTAGATCTAATTTTGTACATGAGTTTGTAAATGCTTCTACGTAGGCTAGTGTAATAGCCTGATAAGGATTTTTTCGAACCTTTATGTTTTGTGTATATATAATGAAATAGGTATTAGCCAGTTGCAGCTAATACGTCAAGCAGAACACATAATGAGCATTGCTTATTTAGCAAAACCAACATAATTGAACTTGTATATTGTAGGCCTACCTACTGTAAAATTTAGACAGTGTATGTAAAGGGAAGTAAGTACAGATTATACTGTTTTGAATTTTCAAGAGCTGCGCAAGCGCTATAAAGACAAGTAACAACAAAGTTATTATTTATTGTGTAGTTTAGTTATTAATGTTTAGTATTGTTTGGTTATTAATGTTTAGTATTGTTCAGTTATTAATGTTTAGTATTGTTTAGTTATTAATGTTTAATTTTGTTTGGTTGTTAATGTTTAGTATTGTTCAGTTATTAATGTGTCTTATTGTACATTCGAGCGAATGTAACCAATAAGCTTGTTGGTTGGTTGTTTTTTCAAGTTTTGTAAAAGATCTTTTATCGTACTTTTATAGTGCAGTCCTAGCGTTAGGGTAGTATTCACCGACATGTTTTAAACTATAGTCACAATTTTTGGATTGGAACTCTCGACCGGATTGGTTAAAAACCTGAATTTAACCAATCCGTTTCGATCTGTTATCCAAAATTTGTGACTATAGTTTAAACAATGGTTAGGTGAATAAATAAGCGATATCGCCTTTATTTTTCCAGTCAAAAAGAGTTCAGGAGCATCCTATTTTTCACTAAAAACCAGCCGAAAACTCGTAAATATGCGATTTTATCGTACCTATTGAAATATTTGTGTGATCTCTCTACTCGCTTTATATGAATTTTCTTTGTTTTTCAAGAAAGCAAGGTGTTACTACAGTCGTGAAAAAAAAATGTTTCTCTATTTTATATAAGAAATTTTCCTCTCATTTTCTGGTCATGCATTATTCTCTGAAGAATAATGTGGTTTTTTTTTTCACTTATTACTGAGGGAATATGTATATAGCCTTAAGAGTTGATGGGCTCGAGTTTCTTTAGCGCGGATGGAAGTATAAGAGATGATATTATGAAAGTAGACTAACGGGAATTCGCTATTCCAAATACAAAAGCGAAACTACTCATTTCTAATGCTAATAGTATTCCGTGGACGCCAGATGTTCCGAATATGTTTCTTCTTATTCTTCCACTAAGAAAGCAAATCCAGGCTCGCGAAATGTCGTCCATATTTTCAGTATTAAGCTCTTTTGCAGGAGTGCTTTTTCCTTACTTACTTACTTACCTAAGAAAAGACAAAAGGAATAAGGAAACTTGGATAAGATGGTTTGCCGTAATGGAAATCATTTTGATTAACGTCTCGTACCTTCATTTTCGCTATAAGTAATATATACGGGGGGGGGGGGATACGTTGTTCCTTGGGATAACGATAAATGGCTCTCGTTATCCGTTCTGTGTGATTAAGTATGACTAGTTTTGCCTCATCCTACTTTGATCACATGGGATTTAATTACTTCTTTTGTAACATACATAGATCTTTATATGCATTCTGTATTTAAGGTAAATCTAGCTTTGTCTTTGTATGATGTGGCTAATAAATATACCATCATATATATATATATCTGGTGTAGTTTTTAATTGCTCTATCAATTAGCATTGTGTATGAATGAGTAGAAGAAATAGTGAAGTCGAGAAATCCGTAAATGTAAACTCTAAGTGGAAAATTCTAAAAAAAAGAACCCATTGAATACTGTGACTTGAGAGTTTCCCATTAATAAATGAATTTCTTGGGGTTATTCTCGACGTTGCATTTGTTCCTTTTACTGGATACCAAGGACGCCACCCGGCAACATGAACAGGTTGAAACAGTAGCCTCAAGCCAAAGCCTCTTTAACGGAAATTAATCCCTTAAAGGGAAAGACGCGCTGTCCGTTAGTTTTTGCTGTTCTTTCCCAACTTCCCTCCGATTATTTATTCAAATATCTCAGCGAACACTTAGGAACGTTTGGCTTTTATTGTTTTTTTTTTTTTTTTGATTCAGAAGATACAGGACAACAATTTTCTAACAAGGTATCCGTACAAAAGGTTTTTTTATTTTATTTTAATAACTAAACAACCACTTGCAACATGAATGAGACGTATCTGAGGTCTACACGTCATTTGGATAATTTTTCTAATTGGAAGTACGACTCTATGATCAACAATTCACCAGTAAAATTAGGCAAAGGAATTAAGTAATCACCTTGTACGAGGTATACTCGAAATCTACCAAAAACAGCATTAACATGTTCAAACAATATTTATTATGGAAGTTTCGAAACACTTTTTGGGCCACAGTAATACCTGATCAGGACCACATGTAGCAGCGGGTCGAACACCACTGATGTATAGCGACCTCTCTAAGAATTTCATAAATATTTCTACGAAAGTTTTTAGAGGCATTATCTCTTCATTTAGAAACAAAATAACACCAATTATCGTAAAAATGTCATTTTCATCAGCCATTATTGAGAAACCTTTCAAAAATATATTCAATGTGTTCCAATTTCTGTAAAATCCCCACCAGACATCTCGGCAGACTTTAAACTTCCCGGTGCCGCCTAAAAATGCTTATTTTGACCTGATAAAAAGGCACAAAAGCAGCTCTAACATGGATAATAAAATACGAATTTAAGAGAAAACCTAATATCTAAGAAAAACGTTTTTGGATCATCAAACCACTTTCAAAATAATTATTCAGCTCATGCATGGATATAATTTACTGAATACTGAACTGTCAACTATTATTACAGAAGCTAAGACTTCTCTGAAAAAATGATATAAATAATTATTCCCGAAACACGGAAGTTACACCATCATTAGTAAAATTTACTACACGACATTCATATCTATAGTCTTCGCTCAATGCCATTCGATAATTACGGTAATATAATCCTTCAAAAAAAAATTCTACCAGTAATATATCTGTCCCATTCTATAATACTTCCACCGTAATAATAGAAGAAGAAAAAAAGATAATTTTTTTTATATTATTATTATTATCTAATTTATGACAAGAGCGAAAATCTCTCACCACAGAGGATTTCAATTAGGAAACAACATTCCCTAATAACGCTAATTGGTCATTATTCACTCCTTATCTCATTTAAATACCTAATGAGTCCCGTGACGATGAGAATATACGAGAGGATAATTCACAAATAGTGTTGTTCTCTCTCTCGCTCTCCTTTTTTTTTCACTCTCTCACAACGTAAGGATAATAATAATAATTATTATTATTATTACTAATGTTTTCTATGATATCGCGATGAGAAACAGCGAAAACTGCATTTTTGGAACTGCGGATGAATTTCTAGAAGAATGTGTCGTAAAATGGCAATACGTAAATATGTAAAAAAAACTAACTTTAACCACACCCTTGTGTGGTTTAAAACCACTCCCCTTGTACAAAAGTGAATGGAGTGAAATTTTCAACTTAAAAATGACATTGAAATTGAAGTTATTTCATCGCCAACAACAAAAAATGAAAAGGAGCGTGTAATGCCACTTTAAGCTGTTTTTATGATCAATGGCAACCCATTAACAGCAAGTATAATGCTTTTATCTTTTAATATTTTTAACAATTTCTCTCCAAGTCTCGGAATGTTTAAAAATTGCCGTTCCGCGATCCTCGTGCAATACATATTCATTTTTTTTACGTGTCCATTTCATCGCTTTACTGCTTATTATTCGAAAACTATTCCGTAAATAATCCACTGCCATTTTTTTTTTCAAATAAGAAAGTATTTTATTTCATATTGTATCACATTTTTATTTTTTTTTAAACATTTATAAAGCTGAGAATTTCGGAAAAGAGATTATTCCAAGGCTATTATGAAGCGTTGCGCGTCATTTATTCGTGTTTATTGTGAGGATAGGAGTCGTATAAGGAACATTTTTTTTTTTCTATGTGTTATGCATGTGTATAAATTTCTTCTCTTCCCTTAGGACATTATAATGGTGGAATGTGTTGACTTTGCCTCTTTTTCTGGATGGAGTACGGAGTGGGGGGAAAAAAACCCATTTTTTGTGTAAATGGAAAAAATGGGAATCGAGTCATTTAGATGTATATTACCGTAGAAGATAGAGATAAGAATTTTATGATGCAAATTCAGCTGCTTCTGATAATAGCTTTGTTTCTCAGGTTCGGAATAATGAGTCGATATACAAATGGTATTGGAAAAAAAATGACTGTTATTTTGAGGAAGAATTGAGAATCGTGCTTTTCCTGTGTAATTTACGGTAAATTATGTCTCGGTGATGATAAGAAATTCAGTATAAAATATTTATTGGAGAGTAAAATGCATATTTTTCCCCCATTTCTTTGCATACATTCCTGAAAATAATCGAAATAATAATGATTTGGATTGGATAAAAACCTCAGTTATGAATTGTAACTTCTCGTTTTTTATATGTGAAAGGATTTTGATTTTGTTGCTTGATATTTGGTGCTGAGTGGGATTTTTTTTTATAAAGATATTTATCTGGGATTTTGATTTACAAATAATTTAGCAAATGGTATATCACTTGTTTCTGGATAATAATGCCAAATGATTTGATATAAGATTGACGGTCAGTAATAGTATTATTTTATTAAAGTATATGAGCTGTGGTTAAGCGTCAGTCACAATTGATTGGATTTTGATTGATATTCTGATAAATGAGGAAATTTTTGAAGAGGTAGTGTGTCATATTCATTCTCATTCGATTGTTGTTTAACTTAACAAAGTGGTCTGTTTCATTCGATTTTGCTCAACAAAATAGTTTGTCCCGTTTCGATGTTGGTGAAAAAATTTTGTTGTGGCTCATTAACTCGTAACTGGCGTGGTGGGGTCATCTTGACCCCACGCATTGTTCATCTTGCCACCCCTTGGGAAAGAAATGTATCTGGAGTACTTTATTTTCAGTACTTTTCAAGCTAGTTGTTTACACGTGTTTGACAAATTTGTGATGTTTTCTCTACTTTTTCCTCCCTCTATATCAGTGATTCCCATCGTGGCCGTTAATGCCCCCGAAATGTTCCATGGGGGAGGGGGCCGGCGGTAGAAGATATGGGTATAACATAGGATTAGGATTAACATATATGTGTTAGATTATGTTGGGGGCGATGGGAGAAAAAACTTTCTAAAGAAGGGGGTGATGGGACAAAAAAGGTTGGGAACTATGATCTATATCATTGATCAAAGTTTCCGTGGAATGAAAATTACCAACGACGACACTTGCGTAACGCGTTATTGTCTGATGGCCCCGGAGTGTTCAGATTGAAATGACGTCTCGGAAGAGCGGCAGTTTTCTCGATAATGGTCTTAAATTAATCATGAAGCATCGGTCATCCGAGTTTTGAGAATGAAGATAGAGCTGTTAGTGAACTGTATGCAAGATGTGTGTGTGATCCACATGCTATGGTGTTGTTTGCAAGTACTGTGTTTCCGACTGAGAATAAGACTTAATAATGGTTCTTGTGAAAATACAGTAAATATTATTTTAATTTGTGTAAATTTTTTATTTTCCGAGTACATTTCAATCATTATCTATTTGTTTTTTAATCATGAAAGTTGCGTTCAAAAAATTTAATATATTATTTAAAAAAAAATTCTAGTCATGTATCCCTCCATTTCTTTCGACGGTGTGTCTAAATAAAAGGTCATTATTGAGAAAACATTTACGGAAATTTGGAAAATTATTTAGCGAATTAATTGACAGATAAATGAAGTCATGTGAGAAACCCCTTGCTTTTATGAAAATTTATTTTGTTGATCTTTAAAATTCATTAATATGTACTGACGTCAAAATTTCACCACGACGCCAGTTATTCCACTTTAACCCACAATTATTGTTGTGGGTTAAAGTGGTTTCTCTTTGGTTGTTAGTAAACAAAGACGTTTGTCTCATGTGATTGTTGTCAAAAGATGTTTTTTGTTACTCAACTATGTGGCTCATTTTTTTCTTTTGCGCCACAAAGCAGTTTGTCTCATTTGGTTGTTGCTCAACAAAGTGGTTTGTCCTACTTGGTTGCTGATGAATAAATTAGTTTTTTGCTCAACAAAGCGGTCTTTCGTTTTTTCAACCACACACCAACTCCGATCAAATCTCTATACGGCAATTCACTACGCATCGAGTTGAGCTGGAGATCTATCTCTGTAGAAAATCTTTTTTTACTTCTGTCCTCAACTGGAGAACGTAGGGGCCTTTCGGGGAGGGCATATCGGAAGGTGCCTACTATAGGATTACCAACCGTCCTCCTTTTTGATGTCATCTCAAGTATCATCCTATGTTTCGGAAAATTCTCCCATTTGTGCTCCTTTTCAGGTTTAAAGAATTATTTTTCTTTTCGTCCGGGAAAAACTTTTTCTCTTCACTTTGAATCATTGATCATCACATCTCTTCATTGATATGAGTGTTTTTCCCACACGCATTCACCAATGACCAGAAACAGCATCTCGATTTATTATTATAATTATTAACAATATTAACAACATTTATAATATAATTATTAACAATTCGTTTAATCCCATATATACGACATCCAGGAAGACATGCTAACATATTAATATTTCGATGGGCTTGAAAAACAGTTATTACACACGGAAGAGCAAAATTCAACTAATTTAGAAGAAAATGAACGAATCATATATAATAATAAAATGCATTTCTGCAAAAAAAAGAAACGAAATGAATGAATTTTTTGAAGGAAGAAATAACTGCGAACGAGACAAAATTGCATGCCTTTTTTCTTGAATTCTTTTCAGATACCTTAGTTGCACACACACATATAGCATTCTTTTTCCATCCTTTCAATGCCCGAAATTTTCACGAAATTACAGATATTCCCCTCGAAAAAAGATCCATGTGTCTTCTTCTTTTATGTACATAATACGCTAGCTAGCATTTACAATTTTCCGCTTCTATTGATCAATTGCGTGTTCCATTCAGATGAATGTAACTAACTGAAAGTGAAATATTGCAGCTCGGACCAAAATCACGTAAACGTTGCTAACAGAAACACGAAGAGAAGATGACTCCGGGGGGATGATGATGGAGATACCAAAGAAAAGGTATAAATAAGTGAATAAGAAATAAATAAATAATAAAAGCACTGGAACTTCAAACTCGTAATCAAGGCTCCAAAGGAGCTAAAAAGACTGAGAAAAGAACCGTGATAAACAATCCGAAAAAAAAGAGCAAAAGGAATGGAATACGTATATATTTTTTTTGTATTTTATTCTTGTTTTCTTTGAAAAAGAAGAAGATATTAAATTAATCATGCCGTAATGAGCAGCGCATGTAAGATTAGTTTCCACTTGCAAGCTTGCGACATCGTGATTTGTTCGAGAGAAGGGAAGAGTAGTGAGCATTTCTTAAGCATTTTCCTGCCTCTAATCACTGGAATCCTTCAACGAGAAGAGTTAATTTAACGGGATTTTTATACGACAAATTTTAGAAGATTGGTTTTGCTTTTTTACTCTAAAAATGTTAGTGAAATTTATACCCTATCTAAAAACGGTGTTTCTATCTCTTTTGAAGATGATAATAATTGCATTCAGTACCGTGAGAAATTCAAAAGACTTTTTTGTGTTTTTTGGTATCATATCTGATTAATATCTGGGTTACTTGGGGTGTGGAGAGTGACAGTAATGAATGTAAATTTTAAGGAAAATTTAAAAGGATTGCAATACATATGCAAATATCAGCAAAGAGTTAAACTTTAAAAGCTGGTTGAGCTTCTCGAACATTACTATCAGGAAGTATATAGAAATTCCTAATTTTTGCGGCCTCTTACCAAAAATTGTCAAGTAATAAGATTTGAGTCTTTCTTTACCATACCGAAATTGAATCGGTAACAACTGGATGATAATTCGCTTAAATATACGATTGAATTTCTCATTCAACTGGTGATCAAAAAAGTGCTGACATTTGGTGCTCAAAAAAGTTCTCTCATTTGGTGCTCAAAAAAGTTCTCTCATTTGGTGCTCAAAAAAGTTCTCTCATTTGGTGCTCAAAAAAGTTCTCTCATTTGGTGCTCAAAAAAGTTCTCTCATTTGGTGCTCAAAAAAGTTCTCTCATTTGGTTGTCAACGATACACTTTCACTTGATTGTTATTAGACAAAAAAACAGCAAAATATTTTTGTTCTCACTGCTGATATGTAACAATAATTTTGTGCGACTTCATGTCAACTGATTTCAGTCAAACATAGATGTCTTCCGATTGAATTGTCTCTACACACTACTCTCACCGATAACAAATTCAACATCGCAATTTCATAGAAGCTGAAAACGCATTAAGATATAAAAAGGAATCCACACTATACAGGGACTAGAAATTATTAAAAATTCACATAATCCAATCTATACGACATCCATAAAGACACGCCAAGATATTAATATTTCAATGGGCTGAAAAACATTTATTACAAACGAAAGAACAGAATTCAACTAATTTCGAGGGAAAATGAACGAATCATATGTATAAGGATAAAATGCATTTCTGCAAAAAGAGCAACGAAATAAATGAATCCTTTGAAGGAAAAAATAACTACGAACACAAGATGAAATTTCATGCCTTTTTTCTCGAATTCTTTTCACATCCCTTAGTTGTATACATATATATAGAGCATTCTTTTTTCCATCCTTTCAATGTCCCGGAATTTTCACGAAATTACAGATATTGCCCTCGATAAAAGATCCATGTCTCTCTTCTTTTATATATATATATATAATACGCTAGCTAGCATTTCCAATTTTCCGCTTCTATTGATCAATTGCGTGTTCCATTCAGATGAATATAACTAACTGAAGTGAAATATTGCAGCTCGGACCAAAATCACGTAAACGTCGCTAACAAAAACACGAAAGAGAAGATGGCTCCGGGGGGATGATGATGGAGATACCAAAGAAAAGGTATAAATAAGTGAATAATAAATAAATAAATAATAAAAGCAGTGGAACTTCAAACTCGTAATCAAGGCTCCAAAGGAGCTGAAAAAACTGAGAAAAGAACCGTGATAAACAATCCGAGAAAAGCAAACGAGCAAAAGGAATGGGATATTTTTTTCGTATTTCCGTACTTTATTCTTGTTTTCTTGGGAAAGGAGAAGATATTAAATTCAGCATGCCGTAATGAGTAGCGCATGTAAGATTAGTTTCAACTTGCGACATCGGGGTTTCTTGTTTATTTGTTCGAGGGAAGGGAGTAGGATTGAGCATTTCTTAAACATTTTGCTGCCTCTAATCACCAGAATCCTTCTTCGTGAAGAGTTAATTTAACGGGACTTTCATGGGAGAAATTTCAGGAAATTGTGATTTTTTTTTTAACTTTAAAAATAGGAGTGAAATGTAAATACTATCTAGAAACGGTGTTTCTATCTCTTTTGAAAAGATGATAATAATTGCATTCAGTGCCGTGAGAAATTAATTTAAAGGATTTTTCTACATGTTTTTGGTAGTGTATCTGACTAATTTGTGTTGCTTAGGATGTTTTATCCAAAGTGGACAGAAAATAATAAAACATTTTATGGTTTATTTTAAAATTACAATATACGCCAATTCACTCCGCTTAATGTGATCAAGTTGGGACTGGGAGTTTTCTGATGAAAAACAACTAATTGATAACTATATTCCATCATTTTTATCGCACCATGGTCATTTTCCGCTCACGAGGACTAATTAGACCGGGCCTACAATTTATTGCCGATTCTGAACGGCAGGCTTGTTTTTTTATACTCATCGAGAGGTTCGTGCGCTAACCCCTCGATGGGGGACTCCCTGCGGTAGCAATTTTTTCTGCGGTTATTTCGCCGTTTCTGTTGTACTCCTGTGTCAGGAAAGTTTTCTGACGAGGACGAACCGGGTATCGAACTCGTGACACCTCTAAACATCCTTTGGTAATTTAGGCGATCATCTTATCGACCTGGGCTACCGCGCCCCAACTATATTCGAAATAAATCTCGGTAGAGTAAGTATGACCATGTCTCCCGTTTAGTCGAGCAGCTCGTATGAAAACGTGTCAGTTCCGTTCTTTCTCACACAACTCGTTTTAAAACGTTTGATTTTGCTCGTTTTTGTCTCCGTATTGTTTTCTAGAACAGATTTGTTTGTCTTTTCAGCGATATTCTTAATTCAGAAATTGTGAGAAGTTATAATGGAACTGTTTAATGTTTATCCCGAATTTGGATGCTTTTTATAATGCAGGGAAGGCTGCATTTTTAAAAAGACACAAATGCTCCAAGGTACCGCAGGTGATCTTCCACCATCAAGTATGCACTGAAAAAAATTATTAAGGCAAAAAAAGACAGAAATATTACTGGAAAAACAATACAATGATTATCTTATACATAAATGTGAAAGTATGTGCGTTTGTTCTATATACAAATCTATAATTTTAGACCGATCATCTTTAAATTTTGCACATGTACCGAACAGGACCGGGATTGAACCGTAGGCTACTTTAAGAAATCGTCAGAGCAGGGCAAATGCCCGAAATAGGCAAAAAAAATCGTTGGGCAACAATGGTTCCTGGGCAGTCTAGCCGCATGAGCAACAGGCCCACCACAATACAAGTATTCAGTCATTACACTTCGCTCACTTCATTTCTGAAGTATAGATGGCAGCACTGAAAAATCAGGTACACACGCTTACACTTCCGGCACAACTCGCTAGGTAGTTAATTGCCCATGACAATAAACCCGAGTTCTTCTCGGTATTAAAAAAATGGTTCCTGGGCCCCAACAGTCATTTTCGGAATGTTTACTTCGATTGTCGTGGTTTCCTAACAATACGTTTCAGACATGCACATGCCTTTACAATGGTTCGTCACTTCTTTGATGCTGCCAGTATTATAGTTCATTCTTTTATAATGGTTTGTCACTTTTTCAATCCTCCCAGCAATTGAAGACAACCCGGGCCGCGCCGGGTATTTGTGCTAGTTTTTATATAAATCATGGATTGGAATGTATTAAATATCAGAATAACGACAAAAATACGATTATTAACACATTATTATGCTCAAAATTATCAATTATGGAGGTAGGAACTTATTACTATAGATTAAATGCATAACTATATTCTACATATTGTACTTGTAGAGAGGAAGTGGAATGTTTTATATCTTTAGTTCTGTTCGTTTTTTTTTTTTTATACTGGGTGATTTCGTTAGAGATGCAACGTCCGTGATGGCAACATTTGCTATATCTTGCGCTGATGAACGGTAAAATATTTTCTCACCTTGAGCTCACCCATTCTTGTTAAGAAAGAGCCACGCTCCTGTCAAGGCTAGTCCAATACGTTCCAAAATTGGTCATGGGCAAGTAGTGGGGCCGCTTCAATATTATCAATGATCGTCAAGTGTTGGAAGCTGAACGGTATTGGAAGACTGATCGAAGAGGACGAACAGTGGCATCCAGCCCCAACCTAAGTCAAAGACACCGCCTTTCTTTCCGATCTTTCAATCCGTTTGGTCCCACATTGGTCGAAGAACGCCAGCAGTCACAAAACCAGAGAGTGTTCTGGAAGCAAATATTCGCCAAGGAACATTGAGCCAGTGTGTAGCCAGCCTGTGCCGCTGCTGCTTTATTGCATCGGGGGAAGGCAAATATTTGCGAATGACTATCGGGCCAAGCTTGACACGAGTGTAGCCCTTCATTTTTCCGTTCAAATATTAACATGTAACACATTTCAGTTATTAAAAGTTCTGCAATCACTTTTTCCTGCCTATTCCATCTCGGCTCTCACCTCTACAAAGTTTAAAATCCATCAAAAACACGTGATTAAACGTGAAAGAACAATGCAATTCCTGTCACAAAAGAGCTTAAATAAAGGTAAAAAATTGTAAAAACATAAGGATACTGTTTATAGCACCACTATTTTATGATGTGAGTTTTCAAAAATATTTAACAAACAACTTTATTTAATGAAACAAACAAAGCTTTCATGGCCATCTCGTGAAGTGAAATTCACAGTGTTCGGGTTTTTTGGCCGACGTGATAGAAACTTTCACATCCTTCGACATTTCGTTCGCACGGGTGGCGAAAATTTTCAGGAAATTTAATCTTACGATTTCAATGTTCGTCACCCATGCGATTAAAACGTCGAATGATAAAAACTTTGTCACGTCGACCAAACAGCCCGAAAACTTTGAATTGTACTTAATTTTATTTAAATTCTAATAAAAATGAGTTCCTTCAATGCAAAATTCCTAATTAATGCCGATCGAAACCAGTACAGCAAAACATCATCCACAGCGATCCTCATCCATTTTCACGCGTACATTAATCATTAAAAAAAGTTCATTAAACTCCTCTATTAATATCAGATCACGTTCTTTTTCCACCGTAAGTAACAGAATATGAATAATGAAGGACATTATATACACACAATACTTAAAACGCTTTTTAAGTATTCTATAAAAATGGCCTTATCATCTTACAAATAATTACCCAATGTTTTTTTTTTAAATAATAATTGAACATAACTTTTCAATAATCTCTAATCGTTCCGAATGTTATCTACAATCCTTGAATATCGAATAATCAATTAAGGCTAATTAATAAAGGATTTTTTTTCAACGCGTAAATTAAGAGCATATTCAATACTTACGGGGGAAAAAAGTATATTTCAATGTCTTTTTGCTATACTTTTCTTCATATTACGTGCGTAAGTAGTGTAAAAATGCATATACTTACAAGTAATCAGGATATTACTTATACGAAGGTTTATCGGAAAGCATTTGGGATTATAAAACGAAAAGAAAATTTATCTTTAAATTTTTTTCTTTTACCATAAAAATAATGATTTCCATTGAGAAGCTTGAGACGGGGGAAAAAAAATCGAGTAAAAATGATGTAAATGGATAAATGAAGAACTCCAGGTAAGAAGAAAAGAAAATAGTAATATATTTTATTGCATCCATTCATTCATTTATGAAACCATTAAAGAAGTAGAGAAAATGATACTTGAAACCACTAATTAACGCAGGAACCGACTAATTGCTTGCTAATGGGTAAGAGATCTTATTCTTTTAGTTCTTTCTCGTTTCCTTTTCTAGATGCATTTTCTAGTTTTCCCTGTTAAGAGAAGCGTAGAAAATTTTATTCTTTTCTATATTTTTTTTTTGAAAATTTGTTATAATTATTAAAAAGTAAGTACTGGGGAAGATGAAGAATGAACAGGGTCTAGATAGTAGTATTAATTTTTTTTCTTCTTCTGTAGTTTGGATTCCACTTAATGGAGGTATAAGCGAGAAAGAGAGATGATTAAAGATATATTAAAAGAGATAGATGGGATTCCCCTCGTTTTTTTTTTTTATTTTAAGGATAAGTAACAAAAGGAATGTGTGGATTGTAAAGGGTGTTTCTGATACGTGTGTCGTATCTCAAAGCACGTATTTGGTGTACATGACATTTTTTTTTTTATTGTGGATTTTTTAAAATTTAAAATTTTCTTGAGTGATGGCTAAAAGCTTTGATGATGCGAAATACGAAATATTTCTCTTTAAATGTTGAATTCAAGAATTTTAATGGTTTTTTTTTTTTCGTTTTTTATATATATGAGGATTTTAAATCTTTTTTTTACAGTTTTTTCCAGTCTTTTTTTTTTTTTGCACTTCACAAATCTAAACATTTAATACACAAATTTAGACATGCGTTACACTAATGCAAACATTGGTTTGGTAAGACATTGAAGTCAGAGATGGGAAGAGTTCAAATCCACCCACAGAAAAACTATATTTTGTTATGGGTATTTTGAATGTTGTAGTGTTGTATTTGTATTTGTTCATAATACACAAAAAATGCATATATACATATTACGAACAAACACTTTGTAGCCTCAAGGGACTGAAAAGTCTTTCCAGCAGGCCCAAAAGAATATAAGCTATAGAATATTTTTCTTTTTGACTTCCATTTTCTTTAACACCATTATTATATTTATTAGATATGTGTTCAAATGTATTTTCGTTTATGTATATATCTGGATAAAGTTCACAATTAATTTGATTATCGTGAAGCTCAATATAATATAAATATCGTACATCAATATTTTCCTTTCTTATTATTGTACTCTTTACTTATACTCTTTCAATAGATTAATCTAAATGGTTTCATAATCTATGCGCCTAACGAAGTCAAAAATCACATGATTCATGTTTTTATTACCATTAAATTGATTTTCAGCGTTAAAAATGTTTAATATCTTAGGGGCAATGAAGGAAAAAGTCTTTTTATACAATGTTTGATTTGGTTTTGGCACTTGATAAACTCGGTTATGCCTATTTGTAGTTCTATTTTGATTTTTCGGTAAGTATTTTTCATTTATTTGTGTGAAAATTTGATAACTCTCTACAAAAGTTTTGTCTCAAAGTTAGAGTATGGCATTGTATTTTGCAAATATTGATTGATATTTGAGATTTTATTCTGTTATATGAATTATCTAATTTCTGAATATTCTCGTAATATGTTCCACCACAGGCACGGATTGCATAATTGATAATTGAATGTATCCATGCATAGAATAAATCTTTTAAAAAATGTTCATTAGTCAAGTTTTTCATTTTGTAAATAATCACTGAATATTTTCCAATCATTTTTATTAAAATGCATAGTGCGCGTTCCATTTAAGATCATTCTGTATTTTATTCCCGAACATTTCTTGGCAATGGCATTGATTGTGTTCCAGGCACTGACAATGATTATGTATTCTTAGATGTGTGTTTGTGTTATAATTTATGTTTCTTGTCTTCATATAGATAAATTTTGTTTTTTGAGTGTCAAGTTTTAATTTATGTTTAAATAACCAGATATTAATATATTTGATGGATCATCTTATACTTTTCTAATTAAATTTGCTGTATCTTCTACATAAAGCACTGTATCATCTGCAAAGGTTATAATTTCTCCATTTAATCTCAAGTTACATAGATCATTAATGTATGTTAAAAATAATATAGAACCCAAAACCGAACCCTGAGGTACCTCATTATTCACTTCTTGAAAAGTATTAACTTCTTTTTCAATAACAACTGCTTGTTTCTTGTTGCAATAGTATGATTTAAACCATTCAAGTATGTTTCCTCTCACTCCTATTCCAAATATACAAATACAATGCCACAACAGGCAAAATGCCCAACGAAGTGGCTGAGAAAAATAGTTCATTTGTTAAAATGTTAAATGTCATTATGCAATATTTTTATTTTTTTAATGGAAAAATGTTTTGTGTGAGTTTTTTTTTTCTCCTTAGGTAAGCATATACAGTTCTGAGGCAAACTTTTACAAGATACAGGCAGAAATTACAAGGTATCATCTGGACTGTTTTTACCTGCAACAGAAATGGAGCATTAATAAATACATTGATTCTATTATGACCTTTGTTTCCCGAGTTGTTCCAGTATTTCCCCGTAATTTTGGCCGTCTCGCCTTTTTTTCATGAGAATGTTCAATTTGAATTTTTTTCGTATTCCCAACGAAAACTACTTAAATTCTAAGTTTTTATTTTAACCAAGGATTACATTTACTCCTCAAATTTTAATTTTATCATAATATTTATGAATATGAATATTCATCTCCCATGTTTATCATGTTTGGACGATCTTTTCGTGAAATTCATCTCGATCCACGGTGATTTGCATTGGTTCTTCGTTTTCTGCCATCAGCGAGTTTTCAGAAGTTTTAGCAATAATTGGAAAATTTTCTCGAATTCGGCATCATTTTCGGTGGCAATTTTCAATTTCCTGTTTGGGAATCCTAATTTTCCGTATTTTTTTTAAAGAAATGTGTTTAGTCCATTGATAAATTGAAAGAAAAAGACTTTTTGGGATATATATTTTTTGTGTTTTAAATAATTTCTGTAAGTCACATAAATTGTTGCGTAAGGCATTCAAATGACTTTGTAATAAATAATCCAACAGAGTAATTTGACGTTAATAAATGTAAGAAAATAATATAAATATTTATTTAAATAAGTAATAAACCTGATTGAGCAAAATGAACTAAATTTATGAAACCAAAAACAATTTTTTCAATCTTTGGGAATAAATTAAGTTAAAAATAAAATGAGTAAACCAAACAAATTAAATCAATCAATCTGAAATCAAACGAAAACAAACTACAATCAATTCTGTCAACCACGTTTGCGTTTATTCATTAGTTATTAAAAACCATGAAGAGCAAATACGTACACAAAATACAAACCGATACAAAAATTTTCAAAAATGTATTTACTGAAAAAAAATTTGAGTCAATTTCGAAATTTCAAGAAAATAGAATACAAGTATAGAAATTCTCACCAGTTTTGCTATTTTTTTTCCTTTCTTTAACCCATTCAAGTGTTAAGCGATCGTTTCTTTTTCCTTAAATCGAACGTATTTACTGGTAAATAGTTTCCAGGAAAATTTACAGAATTAAAAAATAAAATAAACACTATAAACAAGGGAAAAAAAACCACCCGTAAAACAAATAGCCTCTTCTTTTTTTTAATGGGAGGCTATTTTAACCTCCCATCGCCCTTTTGTTTCTGGATGTAATAGCTGTTCTTCCCGTTTATTTTTAGACTTTTTTTTTTCCTATTTTTTCCAGGTTTTACACGGGAAAAAGGCTTGATAGTGTATTCTTATGCGCTTCGGGAAGTTTAACGATGTGAATTAGTTTCTGGGATTTTTCTCTTCCCCCCAACTGTTTGATGTATTTTATTTTTTTTGTTTCTGTTTCTTTAATAATCCTGAATCTGCATAAGTATTTCATTTTCCGGAAAATTGATTTTGAGGGAGAATTTCTACGCTTGGGGTTATAGTGCGATTGGGGTTGTATCATTGAAAACAAGGGAAGAAAAATTAAAAATGTTTCGTCCCCTGTAGTATCTGATATACATTTTAATATCATTAGTAGGAACTGACGAAGAAAAATTAATTATCCGTACCTATTTATTGTGATTACAATGAGTGTGGGTGGGTGAATACAACAGAAACGGCCCGGAAATGAACCTGCTTCGTGTTCGTTATAAACGTATGCAAATTACGTATCAATACTATTCCGGTCAAGATAAGAAATTCTAGTTTGCTATGTTGAAAATATGGGTCATATGTTATCAAAACGACCCCATGTAGAAAAATGTCTTTAACTTCTTCAGCAAGTATATATGTCAATGTGATAAATCTGTCATTATATACATATACAGTTGAATCCCGTTATAACGAACGCGAAGAGACCGTAGGAATCACTTCGTTAAAATGAAATTTCGTTATAGAGGAATTCCTGGTTACCTAGCATTGTTCCTATGTAAATTTATTTGGGGGATTAGAAAAGTTTTCGTTAAAACGATATTTTCGCTATAACGGAATTCGACTGTATAACAGCTGGTTATTATGCATAATCACCGAGCATTTTGTTAAGTTTGGGAAATTTCCCTGAATTTATCATTTTTACCGGTGATTATGAATAGTTACTCAAGCGTCCCAGGTAAATTTAATGAGTAGGCTACTAAAATATTACCACTTTTACCGAAGATTGTGCATAATATACGAGCGTCGCCTCGTTGATGAAAATGATAAATCGTTCTGAATGCTATAGGCTTACTGTGCCCATGCACATATATAGCACTAAAGATGCTGGCGTTTTGCCAGCATCTTTAGTGCTCGTGTGAAAGGGTATGCGTACCCGTGTCCGCATCCGCTTCGTGTGAAAGGGGCCTCATTCAGTACATACGACTTACCATGTTTACCAACGGTGGCCACTTGGATACTATGCATGTTCAACGGTAAAAGTGATAATTTTTTAATAATTATTTTATTTACTAACGACAGTTGGGTACTATGCATAATCGTCGGTAAAAGTGATTGATTTAGGGAAATGTATCAAATTCACCAACGACGGTAGAAAGAGATAGACGGCTTTCAATAATCTTTAAATAAGGAAGGCAGGGTCGTGTCTCCAGTACTGTAGATGGTAGCATGCTTGCCCAGTTTGCAAGAGGGCCTAGGTTGACCAGATGATTTTTCTTTCCGAGTACCCCTCGGCATAATACCCAGAAAATATGTTTCCTTGTTACTAACGACGCTTGAGTACTATGCATAATCGCATGTAAAAGTGATTAATTTAAGGAAATTTATCAAACTTACCGATACTTAGGTACTACGTATAATCGCCGGTAAACGTGATTAATTCAGGAAAAAATTATGAAGCTTACCAAAATGATTGACTATTATGCATAATAACTGCATTTATCACATTTACCGTAACACATATATAGTAAAGGAACAAACAAAACCCATGAAAAAAAACATTCTGCATCGAATTCAAACGTCATAAAAGTAAGGAAAAAATTTGCAAAGAAATAAAATATGTACATAAATTTTTGATTTAAACCTGATTTGAAAAAAAATGAAAAAGAAAACCGACAAATTCCAATTTATCTATTCCAAGTAAAAATTTGTACATTTCAGTTCAATGTTGTTTTTCTTTTAAGAAAAGTATCAATTTGGTTGACAAGAAGATAACAAAAAAGGAAAAAAAAACGGGATTTAAGTCTTGAATTTTCTCGAGAAAACATTTCCAGGACAACATTAGATTCGCCGTAAAACGACAAACGAGAGACGAACGAACGAACGCCTGAAGGTGGGAAAACGAAATGTCTACAGTCCAATCGAGTGAACGGATTTAGTAATTGAAATTCCGTTACGAACTGTCATAAACAAATGCACGAAAGGCAAAGTAATTTACAGTAAAAGATGGGAAGAGAGAGAGAGAAAGACCTTTTAAGAATAATTCCAACATCACCATGCATTTGACACTTTATAACATTGAGGAATTCTTCAAAAACAAACGCAAAAGAAGAAATTTATGCATAATATTCGAAGTAGAAACAAAATAAATAATCGTTCGAAATGTGTGGTAAATGCTGATAATACGAAAGAGAATACCGTGATGTGGGGTGAAGAATTCATTCCCCTATACGTTATAGACAAGAAATGATTATTTTATCCTTTTTTTTTCTTGGCATAAAAAACATCTATAAAAAATGGAATTTCGACGGAAAAAATTTAGTTTTCTGTTTTTTTAGCAGATGTTTTAATAAATTGGAATATTCTCTTGCTCGAATGTATTTTGGATTAATGAAACTTCTCGATGTGTTCCTGCTGTTTCGTTATCGCGCTGTCAACTTGTCAGTAACGTCCTGTATTTTTTGAAGGACGATTCGTACTTTTTTGGATTAAGTATTATATAATAGTTTATTTTGAGATTTAAATATTTTCGTGTTTTTTTAAGATTAATTAACACTAATGTTCTTTTTTTTGCATTTTTCTTGAATAGTTAATAATTTAATTGAGGGAGGTTGGTGCATGCAAATTTTTTCAAAAATTTCATTTTCGAATTTTTCAGTTTCCAAATACTACGAAACTTCTTGTGTCTAACTGTGTTCAAGTTTTTGTTCTAGCTGTACTAGAACTATTTTTAATATAAACTGCAGGCAGGCATTACATATGCTAATGTTTTCCTACTAAAAATGCTTTTCTCTCAAAACTAAGATTTTTGTTAGATAAGGGACATTTTTTTCGAACACCGCTCATTGAAATGTCTTGAAACTTTCCTTTTCTCTCAACAGTATAGTATTATATACTTTAACGTGAGGATTTTTTTTATGGAAATTATTTTAAATTTTTTATGGCACAAAATATGCGTGAATGTCGGTGATTTTTGAAAAAGTTGCATGTTGTTGAAGCTAAAATTCGAGAGAAAAAAAAATCAACAATCAAAATCCTAAATGATTATGATAAATTGGTATAAACTTATTCATAGCATTTGAGGAGAAAAAATTGAGTGCGTAAACTGAATAGAAAATTTTTTAATGTTCCTTAAAGACGTCTCCCATATTAAAATATGGGAAGCCAAGATCATACACCAACCCCATTAAACTTTTCAAAAGATTTTCTGACCATTCTTATTCTGGTCTATTACTATTCAGGTACGTTTTAACTTGTTATGAGGGATGATTCAAATTGTTTGTCCATACTATGGATTATCACTGCAACCGTTGACGTGAAAAGCATACTTTAGATTACGAAAACTTTTGAAATAACATTCAGTTTATTGAAATGTTTTTTTTGAGGGTCCGTAAAATATATAAATATAATAATAACATTTTATAAAGTCCTCGTCTGGCAATACTTTCGTGCACACACGTACTGTGGAATTGTATGTAATATTCTACCCTACAGTGTCTGGTCAGCTTGCCTCACTTTTCCTGATGATGTTGAGACGAGCATTCCGCAAGAGGGAAGTTCACTGATTTCTAGCCCAGGATAGGCGCTGGCTAAGATCAATATATCTGAAAATTGATTGGCTCGTCCAATATATGTATTTTATTGTACTTTATGTATATATATATATACAGTCAAACCTCGTTAATGCGTTAATGAGCCACTCTTGGGAGAGCAAAAATATGACTTATTAAGCGGAGTGACTCGTTAAACGGAGTAAGCCATAGCTGTGCCAATTCATGCCTGAGGACAATTGGGACTTCCAAAAAATGACCCAGTAAGCGGAGTGACGTGTTAACCGGGTGACGCACTAACGAGGTTTTACTGTATATATATTATTGTTTTTGTATTATTATTATTGCATTGTATTATTGATTAAATGCCATTCTTATTAGTCATTTTTATGTGAATAAATAATTGTGGAACGATCTATCCGTGTTTCCATTATTTCCTATGGGTGAGTTTGATTCGAATAATAATAGAATTTAAGCCCCTTATGATAACTTTACTTTTTTTATTGGCAGTGTATTATAATTTATCATAATTATTAGTTCATTCGTGGTAATTTCACTTTTTCGGATTGCTGTAATTTTCTTCGGTTAAGCTCGTTAACCGAAGTTCCCACTGTATTAACTTTATAGATAATATTTTGAATTTTTTTTCAGTCTTTATTGCTAATGATTGGCGGTCTGGTTCACAAATTGCGGAAACGTGAATTATATTCAAACTATAAGAATTCTTTAAAAAAAATTTAATTTTCCTTGCGTAAAAAAATAATTTCACTTTGGCAATTTTAATAATACTTGCCAAATAAGTTGTTTCACTACGGAACCATCTTATCATTTGCGTTTCTCATGTGATTAGTGATTTGAAACTGGAACCACAACTGTTTCCCGCATTTGATTCAATCTGCCAGAGAGACATTCATAACACGTTATGTTTTTCATTTCCTTTGTCCTGAAAATTTTGAGTAATTACTTTTTTTATAATTTTGCCCAAGAAGGATGAAAAGTATCTGACGTACTAAGCGATGGAACGCATCAATCTTTAAAACATTTAAAATACACAATAAAATAATCGAAGTGAAGTCACCAATATTTGAGGTGATTTTATTTGTGTACAGCTTCTACAAATGGAGATTCTCGCACAAGCCAATATAAACGTTCCAACACAACGATAACGCGTCGAAATATTTTAATTTCTTATCTCTTTTTATCTCGATTAATATTGCATTTAAAAATTATAGAATTTTTTGCGAATGAATTTTCAGAGCAAGTTCTGCATTTCACTTATAAGAAGTTTTTTCATACGGATAATGTATAAGAAGGTATTTTTTTTTATGTAGACTATCCCAAAAAATAAATTACTTAAGGATCGACGAAGTTTGATTGGCATTGCCGAATTCTTGGTCGAAACTGCATTTTTCTCATCTTCAAATAAAGTTTCAGTTCCTAGAACCACAGAAAATAGAGACCATTGTATGAGTATACCTCTTAGGTGTACTGCCTATTAGACACTGCCGTCTTTTTAGTTACAATAATTGGGGTCTTGTATCGAATTGGCAATATTTCATTTGCCTTCAAGATTTTTCCCATGGGACTTGCTGCAGCATTGATACAGCTTCTTGGTAATGCGCGAAATCTTGATGACAAATGGAAACATCATCTTCATATTTAAGTTTCAACAAATGGAAACATCGTCTTCAACTTTAGAAAGCCTAATGCACACCTGCATCAAAATAAGTATCCTCGCATGCAATGGTCTTTATTTTTCTGGCGCTGAAAATGCAGTTTCGATGAAGAATTCAGCAATGCCAATGAAACTTCATCGATACCTCGGTGGTTTTGTGATATGTGATGATTGTACGCGAGGCTGATCCTATCAATAGGTTGAGTATCGTTCTAAAAACTTACCAATTGCAAGTCAATTGCTATCGGCTCAACAATAGCGATTATGGGATTCATGTTTGAAGTCCAATCCAGATCTGTGTCGGAGACTTA
This sequence comes from Pholcus phalangioides, assembly GCF_987345545.1. NCBI lineage: Eukaryota > Metazoa > Arthropoda > Arachnida > Araneae > Pholcidae > Pholcus > Pholcus phalangioides. The sequence goes on along the minus strand of NW_028301615.1, from coordinate 33,149,021 downwards.
TTAAGTCAATGTCTTGAAATGCATGGTCAAAGATGGCCACATTACAATGTATTCGTACGTTATCTGAACGCGTTTTCTCATACTGCAAGCAAATGCACACGTGATTTTGCTTTTATAGAAATTTTCTCTTTATGTACCCGTAATGTTAGACTTACATAATCAGAAGAGACGTACAACAACTCATTCGTTCAAGTTGATGTCGATTTTCATGAAAATATTCACGTTATAAACGGTTCCAAGTCATATGATCTAATTTTTTTGAAACAAGTGTCTCAGTGCTCTATTTTTTTTTTTCAATGAAGAGGAAAACGCATTTTGACATTTTAGGAATCATTCAATCTAATTCGTCCATTTCTTTTATCATCGATATGCTCAGGAAAAACCTCTTGAAAGATGGAAATGCAAATCACAGCTATAATTTGGGATCTCCGACTTAAGCATTTCATAAACTGCTGCCAAATTTCTCGGATGTTCTAAATTTTTGAAACAAAGTGCAAATTTATGGGGATAGCTTATACATATTTATTAAGTTATGAGACAGACTCGGCTTACTTCGTTTTGTTGCCTCACAACAGAGCCGTAACTAGGATTTTTGCCACCCGGGGCAATGATGAATTTGCCACCCCCCACTACTTTAAAATTCGACAATTTATGATGGTTTTCTTTGTTTCCACCTGAAATTGCCGCAGGGTCAATAGCCCCCCGCCCCCTCCAGTTCCTGCCCTGACTCACAGTGTTGCTATCCTTTAGTCCAACCCAACAGAAACCGCTCAGATCATAATACAGTGGAACTTCGGTTAACGAGCTTAATTCGTTCCGCCAACGTGCTCGTTATCCGAATAGTTCATTATTCGAATCAAACTTCTACATAAGAAATAATTTAAACTCTGATAATTCGTTCCAAAATTATTCATTCACATAAAAATGACTAATAAAAACGGCATTCAATCAATATAATTAGACACAATAGTAATTTTATATAAGGCAATAAAATATACATAATATAAATAGGCATACAATAGAAGAGTTGATCAACTTTGACCAAGAATATTAAGAAGACACCAACGAATAAGGCAAACGCACGAAAATAAAAAGTCCTAATGCATTTCAACACTAATGGGTGCCGTCTTCAGAGGAAATATAACCACTAGTCACGCTGACCGAGTTTCCCACTTGGGTTGAATTCAAACATCACTTCGGAAGTGAACAGACGTACTTGTTCCGCTGAGCAACCGAGCGTTAAGATTTGGTATTTAACCCAAGTGGGAAACTCGGTCAGCGTGACTAGTGGTTATATTTCCTCTGAAGACGGCACCCATTGGTGTTGAAATGCATTAGGACTTTTTATTTTCGTGTATTTGCCTTATTCGTTGGTGTCTTCTTAATAGGCATACAATATACGGTAATGTTTACAATTTAACTTACTCTAAACGACGAGAGAGAAAGAGAGAAGGACTATCGTTTAGAACGATTTACAGACTCATTATTGTTTGCAAACTATTTTCTTGTTGCATGATTTTCAAAAAGAACTTTATCCAATGACACTTGCTTCTGCCTCTTTTTTTAGGATTTCTAGGAAATGGGAAATTACAGTGTTCGTTGTGCAGATTCATTGCTTGCACGTTGCCACAGCTTCATTTGGGTGGTTCTTTCCTACAAAGTTTTGCACGCATTCCCAATTGTACACATCTCTCTAATCTCATTTTATGTGTGTGAGAAACTCCTCCTTATTTCTCTCTTCCTCAGACGAGATACCATCCATAAGCTCTTGCTGGTGCGTGCAAAAGAGATCCATAAATTCATCTACCGTCAACTTCTATCTATTTTTCACCACTAGTTCCTGAATGGCATCCTCATTCACCTCCAGTCCATGGTCTTCCCCAAGCACAAAATCTCTTCGACAAGTAGTGGTTCTTGTTCATGAGCTAGTCCCCTCAAAAATCACGTTCAATAATGAAATCAACCCACAGTTTTTTTCCAAACACACAGAATTAAAAAAAACTTCGATGCACATACGCATCGCTGCTATGCTGCTACATCTAGTTTCGTATCATAAATATTCACAGTCGCAAGTGTGTGAATTTTCCGACTGAGGTACGTTTACCGGATACCGTAGGGAAGAATATTACCCCAAATTCCATAACACGTGTGTGTGTGGGCGAAAGCAAGAACGCCAATATGATAACGCCTTTTCCATGCTTAATCAAATATTGCGCTTCACACGTCGACTGTTAATACACGCATAACGTTTTTATTGAATGAAACATTTGGAATTAATTGAAAATATGTTACTAATCTATTTGAGAGTAAGCACTGGTCTCCAAGTATTCAAGTTGTCTTCAATACGTACATTTAATTATTTTATTTTTGTTCTCTGTTTATTGAGCCAATAGAGGACGCTAACTTTCATAATGAAAAGTAAAAATCTTAAGTATTTTGATCACTGATGATTGTAATAATATATATCTTATATATTACATTGTTGATGTCAGATTTATATGCGAGAAGCTTTGTATTCATCCTTCATCAGTTTCTATATTCAAACTATATTAACGTTGTAAAATAGCAATTGCATTGTTCCCCCGCACAATCGGGTATTGTGTGCTGGAATCATTGATATACCATTAAGCGGGGTCGACTGCACTTCCTTTTACGAGATAAACAAAGTCATGTACTTTTTCCAGATCTATGTATATATAATTTGTTGAATTTTTGTCTTCTTTTTTCTTTCAGGCAGTATTTCAGAACATTACATTTGTCTTTTCTAAATACGTTTTCAATGCTAGCTATCGTTTGCGAGTTCTTATACCATTTCTTCTATCTCTCTCTCTCTCTCTCTGGATTATTGCTGATGATATCAATGTTAATGAGTATAAAATTCTTCAGTTTTACAGATACATTCAGTAGTTTGTGTGTGTACCAAGTATTTTTTTGTAATATATCGATGTCAACGCACTATTCGTATTTCCTGATTCTTATTAAAGGAAATCGAAGCTTTTAACCGGCTTTTAAGAACGATTTAAAATTTAGCCACTCCCGATGAAATCGATGCGATTTACAACTTTTCCTCATCGATAATCCAATGACTTCCTCAGGTACAGACATACTCCACGGCGTTGTTCAAGAACACCTCCCATCAAGTCGATGAGTCCATAAAAGCAATTCACATTCGATTCCAAAGAATTGATTCAAATCTCAAAAGAAAAGGAACGTAATAACTAATAATAATGGCAATAATGATTAGAAACGTCCATGTTGATTCCCCAATGAAAACAATTATTCGTTCAGCCATGTTGAAGCAGTCCTTCGGACAATAAAGAGCAATGGATGGGTAGAGGACAAAGATATGGGAAGATTATTATTATAGGACTTTTTTTGTGTGTGTGTCCCTTTTCTTTGGGTTCTTTGAATGGAAGCAAAGAGAGAGAGAGTCAGAGGCGTGGGTTGTGTTGGGAAAACGTTATCGGTTTTTCATTACCCTAATGGTGCTGACGTGGAATAGGACGGAATTATTATTATTATTATTATTTCAGGAGTGAATGCAAATAACTAAGGAGGAAGCGAAGATAAATAGTTAGTTAATGGTTTATTTTCGATTCGGGGGGATCGACTTTTAGGGGCGTCGAATCTGACGCCTGTCTGATCACGGCCATGCATCATGTTCCGGTGGCCGCAATCGACCAGCCCATTCACTCTTCCTTATTATACTCTTTCCACGGTAAGAATATTATGGTGGTGGTGGTGGTTGTGGTCCGAAGGGTTTGTATTGAGAAATGGAAACTCGTAATCCATTGTGACGTGGTTGCGGGATCTGTTGTGCTTCAAAGCGCACGTAGTGCCATCTCAACGTTAATTGGATTAAGAAATATGATTTTTTATGGCTTTATCTTAGAGCTAGTTGGTGTAGTTGGATTTTATCAGACATGTTCGGATTAACAGTTTTAAGAAGTTTTGAAGATTGTCACAGTATAAAATTTCATTGTTTTTATGTCGTGGAATAAGGCTTAAATTTACTTCACTATCTTCACTACTTCTTGCCACCAGAAAAAGTTTTCAATCCCGTTGAGGAACTCGTTATTTAGATTTTCCCCCCACTGTGTTATTCAAATATCAAAAGCTCCTGAATTGCTCGTATAGTATCGGGTAATTCTAAGGCCCCCGACACGGATACACCTAAGTCGCATAAGTACCAGAAGACTCGGTATTCAGACTAACCAACACACGTATTTCTATGGCACAACTCAGACGACGAAATTGGAATATCGCCGACTAGAGAACCTGAGCGACCCGTCGACTTTGCATGCTAGTCTCCTCGCTACTTCAGTATTGCAATTACCGATATATTTCTTTACAATGTTGTGCGTTGTCGTCTTAACGAATAACTATATAATCTTTGTAGTTAAGAAATATTCAAATACGCGATTAAAAAATCTAGCAATTTTTTTTTTCATCAGTTCTTAATTTTCAATCACTTTGTCTTTAAGTAATTCAAAATTTTTAACTATTTTGTGCCGGAAAGCAAAATATGCTGAAAATCGTGACGTACGTCGCGGAACAATCAACGCTGTGCCAGAGAGGGAGAATTTTAAGAAATCAGAATTCTTTTCCAGACGAAAATAAGACAATCTCGGTAAGAATTTTAAGGAAAGCAATCTTCCGTGCAGAAAAGCACTGTTGTGGTTAATTTACGCAGAACATTTTCAGTCAGATGAGTGCTCGTTGCAGAACAATGCTAAATGTTCGGCTTTGGTAATACAGTACGTGAATGATTCAGAACTTTCAATAATTCTACACTCGAATAATTCAGAACTTTCAATAATTCTACACTCGAATAATTCAGAACTTTCAATAATTCTACACTCGAATAATTCAGAACTTTCAATAATTCTACACTCGAATAATTCAGAACTTTCAATAATTCTACACTCGAATAATTCAGAACTTTCAATAATTCTACACTCGAATAATTCAGAACTTTCAATAATTCTACACTCGAATAATTCAGAACTTTCAATAATTCTACACTCGAATAATTCAGAACTTTCAATAATTCTACACTCGAATAATTCAGAACTTTCAATAATTCTACACTCGAATAATTCAGAACTTTCAATAATTCTACACTCGAATAATTCAGAACTTTCAATAATTCTACACTCGAATAATTCAGAACTTTCAATAATTCTACACTCGAATAATTCAGAACTTTCAATAATTCTACACTCGAATAATTCAGAACTTTCAATAATTCTATACATACTTGAATTTGAATAATTCAAAATTTTCATTATTTCGTAATGAAGTTTTTCCAAAAATACTAAAATTATCTCTCATTAATTTTGCATTTTCATGAAATTATGTATGACTCTATTTCTGTGATCCTGACTTACCTTCTTCTCCAATTTTTTTTATAAAATCGAGGGCACGTAGAATTTTACGGGCCAACGAACTCATTAAGATGGCCCTGTCCTTGTGATCGTGTAAAGATGATTGATCGAAAATTCTGCCGTTTTCAGTCAATCACCCTGGTTTTGAAATTTTCTTAGTATTCCTCTTTAGCTCCTTAAAAATCGGCACTGGTACCCGGGGGAGACGTTCTAATAAACATCGGGGGCGGGGGGGAAGGCGATATAGAACAGCTAACTCGAGTCATCCAGTTTTCCAGCACCCCTTGTTTCCATGCTACTTAAAACTAATTTGAGTAACTCCTTGTGAGTATGTTAAAAGTATGTGCCAGAATCACTTCGTGAGCATAAAATGCAACGCATGAACCCCCCTCCCCCCTCTTTGTACGCCCCGAATCTGGTATTAACGAGACATTTGGCACCCCTAATCCCCCGTGAACGTTTTCTCTTCGATTCGACACGTCTGCTCTAAAACAATAAGGAACTAAAAATGTTTATACAGTAGAGTTTATACAGAAAGATGCATATATATATAAGATGTATTGAATTTCGCCGATAATTCATCGCATACCCCCACCATCTAGTATTTTCACATCATACATCAATCTCGAACACAAAAATTCATTTGATCTTATATCTATCATTTTAAGAGCACTATATCAACCCATTCATAAGATATACCAAAAATTTATGACTTTTACATCATCCATCAAACCTATTCCCTATATTGATTTTCAGGAATCATTCCTTAGTGTGATCATATCAGGCAAGAAAAATTGATACCCATCTATGTTTGAACAACTTTGAAGACAGCGAACAATAGAAGACACCATTTATATCCACCACCTATAGTGGAAAAGGTGAAACAAATCGTCTCCGTATACATCAAAATCAACTCGATTGACTGAATACGAGATGAATCTAGTCCCAGCTGCAAGTTGACTAATGTAATCGGCGATGGATGAATGGAAAATCTCTTAATCCCACAATCGAGTTCGAGAGAAAAAGTGTCGTTGAAACGAAAAATTGAATCTCAGAAACACGTCGATTGATTCGTGGAACGAGGAATAAATGACGTATCAGCTAATAATAATAAGGAGTGAGTTATAGGTGATCAACCAACCAACCAACCTCCTCCACCAGAGAAGATGAAGTATCTTTGCAACCGCAGACAGGAAAGAGGAACAGCGGCAACAAGCAAAAGAAAACGACAAATCAGGCACGAGTAATCGGATTCCTTGCTGACTTGACGGCGACTAATGAACTTCGGAGGCCATTTGACTTGACCGATGGCGTCAGCTCCCAGAAGAACGAAAAATACGTTATCCATCTCCTCCTGCATTTACCGAGAAAGTCCAAGCTTCTTTTTTTTTTCGTTTCTTTTTCCATTCATTTGTCTCCGTGTCTTCTATATATTGGCGATTTTCTTTTTGTTTCCAATGATTTCGGAGACATCGGGAATTGGAATAAGTCAGATAATGTTATTGAGATTATTCCTGGACGTTTCGCAATACCCACATTTAAGGAACGATGCTAAAACTATGCAATCTGGTGCAAATGCGACACAACTTATACGTCAATGAATACTTACCACCGTCGAATTTACGAAATTACTATGGTACCATCTTCCCACGACTCTTTTTCTGTTTTCATGGTCCCTTCTAGTCGAGTATTATATATATTTCTGGTACCGTCAAGAATACATTCAATACCGTCTTTAACTGAAATCAGTGGATTCTGGAGAGCATCAAGAGGCCTATAGGTCAGAGATTCCTTGGAAAAGTTTCAGAGGGTTCGTGAAGTTGGATGAGAAAAACCTTTGATTTATTTTTCTATATTATGTACTCAATATTATTCAATAAAAGTGTCCGTGGCCTTCATCTTATAGCCAAAATTTGTCCCTGGTCTTCATCTTATTGGCTCAAAGAGACCGTGGAACACAAAAGATTAAGAATCTCACGGTCTAAGCAATGACATTCCCTACTTTTATCGTCTCCATAGCGATTACTTCCATTGTCCTATTTGATCGATATCGTCACGGTTCTGTCATTTTATATTGACCAGGCCATGATTTACAACTCGTAGAGTCCGCTGAACACGATGATAGACTTTTACACATCCCGTATATTTTCATGTTGATGCAGAAGCGGTCTTTAAAGCCAGTTCAGTGACTCAGCTCGGAATCTTCCTCGTTTGGTGTCTTCAGAGCTATTTTGCATCTCATAAATCGACTTTCAGAGCCAAGACGAAACAGCAATGATGCACACTAGCCAAATCCCCATGAAATTCTTCATTTTACTCCATAACATACATCCTCCTTTAACTGGCGTTCTGAACTCTAATCTAGTTCCTGAAAAAATATAGCCGATTGCCAATGTTTTTCTTTTCTCATACCTTCATTCACACAAAGATTGGCGCTTTAACCACTCGGTATAGTACTTGCGTTAGCCGTCTCTGGTAAAACTATTACAAAAATTGTATTCATTTAAATTGTGTGTTTATTCACCTTCAGTTTTCGTTTTTGTGAAATTATTCCTTTTATTGTTTTTATGTGTGTTTTATTAATTATGAAATTATTTCCTTCACCAATTGTTGAATAAATTTTTCCATGAATGAGGAACTTTTATCAGTTCTGAAATTATTTCTCTTATCATTCTATAATAGCTTCTCTCATGATTCTGTAATCATTCCTCTCATGATTCTGTAATCATTTCTCCCATCATTCTATAATAGCTTCTCTTATGATTCTGTTATAATATCTCTCATCATTCTTTTACCATTTATCTCATTGAGCTTGAAATGTTTTCTAGAGATAAATAGTCTCATACAGTATAAAATAATTTTCTCCATCAATTCTAGAATAATTTTTTTTACATGAATTATGAATTTTCATCAATTATGAAAACGTTTCCTTCACTAATCCTTGAAATTATTGATTACCCTTTCAGTGATTGCGAAAATACTTTTTTTTTTTCATTAATAAAATATTTTCATCAATTCTCAAATTATTTCTGTCGCAGGTTCTGAATTTGGTCTTTTTTTTTTCCTCCCTCTTTCAATGATTCTAAAAGTAATACTTTCATCAAGATTTTTTTCAGCGTTATGCATTATTATGTATGTTTTTTCGTAGACTGGCAACGTAACAAGCTCTAATGGCTACCTGTTGCCCGCCGGCCATGCATTCAATGCATCTCTGTCTATAGATAATGGCCTTATCGTTCATGAGAACCACAAGCTATCTTTCTTTCCTCTCAAGAACATGCCTTCATCAGCTAAAAATAGAAATCTCGTGATTTTCGTTCTAATCAAACCAGACGTGACACACGAATTTTATATTAGTTGAGAATATTTTCACAACAGATCATCACAACAGTTTTAACAAAGTGTGCATGGATTGAGAAAGAGGACTTATCATTAACTGCGCGGCTGTGAACATGAAATATGTTCCATATTCACCACACGTGGCATCATTAGAGGAGGATTATCCATCATAGAATACCTCTTACTAACTATACCAAGGACGATAGTTACTCTCTCTCTCTCGGTGTGATCCATCTCTATCGTGCATGGCACTTGTCTCATGACAAAATGCTAGATATCTTTACGATACGCTTGTTCACTGGATTCCTTCATGATTGGCCCCCAATAACATATCACGTCAAGCTCCGGAGATATTATATAGATGCTTTTTTTTTTGCTTCTGCCTCTCGGATGTATATGGCGATGACATGGCATCTTATGTCTTTCCTTTTTATTCCCTCTCTTTTATCCTTCTTTATCTTCGTTTATTCCCTGTCATCAGTCTCGGTTAACCCGAGATTCCGCAACCCACAGGCCACGCAATCACGGCCAATATTTCATCATCAGGAATCCAATACTCAGTTCCATACTTTAATCTTATATACCCTTCGTTTTTATTTGTGTTCCTTTTCTTCTTCTCTCGGTGATGATCTGCATGTATTGAACGATACAGATCTATACTGGCAAAGAAAGGGCCTGGCAAGGTGTCGTCTTCAAAAAATTATGAGAAAATTTTAAGTACATTCATCTTACCCAGAAGCATATGAAAACAAAAATATTAGCCGAGGAATGCAATTATTAAAGTCGCAAAAATGATTAAAAATTATAGTAGTTGGCTACTTATCGCTTCTCGTGCTTCTTGGCGATGTCCATAAAAAAAATTAATTTGTTTCTTTTCCTTTCTTCCCACCAGCTTCTTTGCTCCAGGAACTAGTTACAGTGAAACATCCCTAGGTGGCCATCCCCCTTCGCGGCCAGTTTTCCTCGGAATGGACAATAGGCTCCATAGACATAATACAAAAATCGTCCCTATTCCGCGGCCACCTTTGTATGCAGTCAGGGGCTAACCTGTCTGCGGCTTTTTCATACAATTTTTTTTACAATTTTCAGCTTTCTGACGAAACTACTGAATCTCTCAGATTCAGTAGATTGATTGAATTTACTTCAAAATTAAGAGTTAGACCAGTTCAAAGTTAAAAATTAGAATGTAACTAAAAACCAAGTATTAGAATTTAATTAAAAAACCAAGAATTGGAGTTTAATTTGAAATCAAGAATTTTATTCGAGATTGACAAGTACAAATATCATTCGAAATTAGAATACAAATCAAAATCAAAATCAAAATACAAATCAAAATCAAAATCAAAATACAAATCAAAATCAAAATGCAAATCAAAATACAAATCAAAATACAAATCAAAATCAAAATCAAAATCAAAATCAAAATACAAATCAAAATCAAAATCAAAATACAAATCAAAATCAAAATCAAAATACAAATCAAAATCAAAATGCAAATCAAAATACAAATCAAAATCAAAATGCAAATCAAAATACAAATCAAAATCAAAATCAAAATCAAAATACAAATCAAAATCAAAATCAAAATACAAATCAAAATCAAAATCAAAATCAAAATACAAATCAAAATCAAAATCAAAATACAAATCAAAATCAAAATGCAAATCAAAATACAAATCAAAATCAAAATGCAAATCAAAATACAAATCAAAATCAAAATACAAATCAAAATACAAATCAAAATCAAAATACAAATCAAAATTAAAATACAAATCAAAATCAAATTCGAATTCAAGTTTTAAAAATTTATTTCGTATTCTAATCAAACGTTGTGCCTCATTTTCCGACGCTAAAATCAAATTCAAAACTTAACATCCCATGAAAATGTATTTTATATTTATCAAAAACTAAAATACAAATTTTGAAAAAAAAAAGTAATTCGTCCCAAAAATGTAACCTTTTAAGCGGCTTTTACAATTTTCCTGATCAGCATTGTAACTGTCACATTGGAAATAAAAGCGTGTTAAGAACCCGAGAACTTTTGGGGTGACCGAAATAAAGCAGATAAATTTTGACGACATATCTTGGGATTGCCGCTGTAAAAGTTAAAGTTCTGCAATTCTTGAAGGAAAAAAAATTACAATTCAATAAAGAAAAAACGTTAAAATCGCATTTCTTCGAAAGAAAGTTTTTACGAAATGCCAAATCGGCAACAAATTCATCATTTTCACAGACTGATGATCTTTAACGAATATTATTTTAAAAAAAAAGCTAAATTTTTAAAATACGTGAACTAAAAAAAAATCGCAATCAGACGAAAAGTTTTTCCATTTTAAATAATTCACGGTGGAGAATGATCGCCTCTATCACATCACGTCCACATACTTTGAAGAACCGTAAATGATATCCAATCGCTGTTCAAAGATTCCGACCCACCACCAAGACAAAAACGAGATCATCAGCAAAGAAGAAGAATAAAGAAGCAATTGCCAAGTAATTCCTGTGAGTGAACAAAACTAAAAAGGAAGAACAAACAATTTAAAGTAAGAAGAAAATTTAAAAAATAAACTTTTTCTTACTATAAAGGTGATCTATCTCGTACTAGTTTTCTTTTGTAAGGAAAGTGTTGGAGTTAAAGAGTGTAAAAACCCTTAGGGAAATAAAAAGGATGTAGTTGAGAGGATCGTAGAAGAATTGAGCTGATTTGTTCGTGACGAAAGAAAAGCCTTGTTTTGTGTCTCAGAATTTTGTGATGAAAAAGAGAAGAAACACAAAACTACCCTAACTTTTTCACAAAGACTTTCTAACGAAGTTTTCGAGGTGGTTTTGAAAAAAAAAAAAAAACGAAATAGAATTTAAAAACTCTCGTAAGATCTATCTTGGGCATATCATATAAAAGGACTGAGAAGATGAATTTCTAGACCTATCGGTTTATAAATCACGTATTTTAGTCAATATGAACTCGAAATTGACGATGCATGTACCATAATTACGAAATAGAACTGAAGATACCAAACACGATCTTAAATCAAAATTATATTTGGTTCGCGGTAGATTTTCATTCGACTTAGACATGTTTCTAAAATCAGTGAAGTTAAGGGTTGTTTGATTAGAATTTTCATTTCTTTTTATTGTAGGAAGCAACACAGTAAAGATTCTCCTCATATGGGAATACTTAAATCCATCTCGAGTATCCCGAAGATCAAGCGACTGGTCGAGTAAGCGACTCAAGTAGCTTTTTCCTCCCTTAGACAGCTACTGTAAACCGCCATTGTTCTTCGACCACTGGCTCATGGTCGACGACTGTTTGATGGAGTTTCCTGCAGGTTCGTGATCTCCTAAATAATTTTAGATTTAACTACACATTATACTGTCTCTATATTGATTTTCTTTCTGTCTTTAGTTTGAAGGTCTGCGAATTATTTTTCCCCTCTTTAGCACCCCGTTAATCATTTCTCACATTCATTTATTTCTTTTTCCAGTATATAAACAAATTATTAAACTTAGCCACAGTGTCACAGTGTTCATTTTTTTACCACTCCGAGAATTATTTCTCCATTTATCTATTTTTTGTATTAGTCTATAATCAAGTTTTTTTTTTCATTAGTAAAATGCCATTCCACGACCTGGTTGTTGAAATTTTTTCTCCATCTTGCTTAGATGTCAAGATAACAAAGTTCTTTGATTTTCCACCAGAGGACATGCCGTCCTTTTATGTTATTTCTCTAAATATTTATCTTTTTTTGCTCTGAACATCCCTGAATGATTCTCAGAGATTGAAAATGATCAGTGTTTGTCCCTCAGAGTGATGATCATGACGTCTATTCGAAAAGCCTCATTGTAAATATACTCGGGCTGCATAATGTCGATATTCATAAGATTCGATCACATGAATGGAACTTTGCTGTGTTTTTATGGTATAACTATCTCCAAACCTAAAACGAGGAAAATATGTTATATAATATTTTTAGCGCAAAAATACTGTGTTTTAAAAAAAATAAATAAAAGAAATGTATTCTGAAGTGCTCAATGAAAATTGGAGAACGAATCAATTTCAAGATACCAAACCAAGTACGAAAAAAAAATGAATATTTACGTTGGTATATATGTTCAGCATATGAAATCTATTCAGATAAGCATCCACAAAAAATATGCATCAGACGGAGAACGAAAAAAAAATGAAATCCTAATATTATCGATGTACGACGAAATGAATTTCTCACGCAGAAAATTATTTTTCAAAAATAGGGAAAAAAAATTGGAGATTTTCCGTAGATATTTCGTAAAATCGAGATGTTATTTTCCTTTTTTTTTATATATTTTTAATACATTTTTTCTCCTCTTCCTATTTGGACCGAGTTATGTTGGAGATAGAACTCGCAATATGTAGAAGAGAGGTAGAGAGCAAGAACCAAACAGACACTTCTTTTTTCCTTTAAAATCCATTTGCGGAATTGCCTGGCAAATATCCCTTCCAGGATCGAATTTCTAGTAAAAATAAAATAACATATACTGTGTATATGCAAACGAAGGAAAAAAATGGGGGATGCAAAATCAAAACCGAACAAGTATTTCTTGAAGAATTTAAACCTTGGAGTGAAACTCTAGGTAACTTATGTAGATATGCATGTTTCGCTCTTGAATATATTTACTTCGAGAGTTGAAATGCATTTTTTTAATGTGCAGAAAGTTTTATGATTCTTAAATTCATTAATAAAATATTTCTTGCTTGGGTAGTAATTATATTGATAACTATTACTGTGAATAAATAATGCAGTGAAAAAACATTATTCCATAAATATATGTGATAGCGTGAAAAAAATATGCGATCTTTAAGCAAGTACTGTATTAGTGCATTTTCTATAATCACGTTCAACATTAGTTCCCTTTTTCATAATTTTAAGTTCAAAATTAGTTCCGTTTTCATAATTTTATAGCCATCTTGTGTTTGTCATGTCTCTCTCTCTCAGCTCGATTTCCCAGGATCAAATTCAACATTAGTTCCGTTTTCCCCAATCGAGTTAATAATTAGCTTCATTTTTATTTTCATGTTCAGCATTATTTACATTTTTCCCAATCAAGTTAACATAAGCATGAAAAAAATTCAACATTAGCTCCATTCCATAATCAAGTTCAAAATTAGCTTCACTTTCCGTAATTAAGTTTAATATTAGCTCCAATTTTTCATAATGAAACAGACTTTCACATTAAGCTTTTCCTATGCAACACAAAAAAAATGTATTTGTTACATAAAAAATTCACTAAATATTTAGGATTTTTGATATTCAATAGTAAAAATACATTTTTTGAATACATAATTAACATTCTCATTTGCGTAATCAGGGGTTTTTGTGGATTTATTTATCAAATTCCATTTTGTTTTTACAACAAAAACCAACGAATTTGTGTTATGAGCGTGCAAGTCTCAATTATATTTACCGGCAATAAAAGACGCAGTACTGTAGTGTAAGCAACTTCACATTCCATTCAAAATATAATGCATGGATGATAGTTGAAGCTAATGATAAAATTGTGTTTACAGCTCTAAAAATTGTAAAAAAATACTTTTTTCAACTTCTGAGTAAAAAAGCTTTTAATTCTAATAGCAAATACCGATTTGACATGCGTGAGTCTGGAAAAACTCCAATGAGTATTTCGCATTCGATCCGGGGGAAACATCAAGAGAAATAAGGGAAGTAAGTGATGAGTTCGAGACAAATAATATTTGTGAGCGTGGTGTGATACCCGATGACAAAGAGCCCGATCAATCAATCATGGATAGAGCGTTCTTCTGATGCTACGTAACCCGATCAGTCAGCTTAGGCTATAGATATTTCTCTCCGCCAACGGGGGCCGTCTTGCCTTTCACCAAGTAGATATTCAATAAAGTGTATTGGAGAGACATAAAAATGCATATTCAAAGCATTCACTAAAGACACTGTTTTGTTCAAAACTGCAGTGAACTCTTTGATACCATTTCATCGTACTATGCATATTGTGCTTCTTTACGACGGTCGTTTGATAAGTTAAAGTAAAAAAAAGGGGTTCTTACCTTTTTTCTTACGAAAAATTTTACTTTATTTTATGTACACAGTCCCCTTTAAGCCCCTCATACTTTCTCCAAAGATGATGGAATTTCTTTATCCCGTCGGAAAACGTTTTCTCCACAACTGCAACTGTCTCTTCATCTGGCGAGGAAAAACAAAATTCCGCCAAGCAAACTTTCAAATTTGGGAACAGAAAATTGTCACGTGGGGCTGAATCTGTAGAATTTTGTGAATCAGAGATTGGGGTGCAAAACCTAACTCATGCAATTTTGCCATTGCAATGGTGGATCAGTGAGATAGGGCATTAGTTTGGCGAGATTGGGCTTTTTGTGCACCAATCTCGGTGGTTTTATCAGTAGATGGTATTTCAGATTTCCTAAAAATTAGACAATTCTCTTGGCTCAGTTTCTGACCCTTTTGGAAGTAGTCTATATAAACAAGGCGTGAGAATGTAAAAAAAAATATGGCCATGAATTATTTATTAGGCAAAACAGCCTTGCCTTTTTGGTGTCTTCATGCTCCATTCACTGCTTTGATTGTTGTTTTGACTCAGGTGTATAGTTGTAAAACACATTTCACCCAAAGCCAAAAATCGGTGTCGAAAGTCTCAAGGATTAAGAGCCAATATTGGCAGAGTTTCTTTGAAATGTCTTTTGCGTTAGTTTTTGAACGATCGTCAGTAGTCGCGGCACCCATCTTGAAAAAAGCTTTTTCATTTCTAATTTTTCATGAAGAATATTGCGAACGCGTTTTATTGAGATGCTCACAACACATCAGCTGTCCGAAGCATCTTCAATCTACGATCTTCTATGACGATACCACTGTTTTTTCAATGATTTCGAGGTTGGTGGCCTCTAAACTGGGCTCAGAGGATTTCTTTTTCTTCTTTGGTGGATATGTGACCTCCTTAAACTCGTTGATCTACATATAGTCTTTTATGATGGTGCAGATTCCCAGTGAAATTGTTGCAATTTAGCTTTAATCTAGGCTGCTTGCAACCATGTCCGGAAAATTCACCGCCAGCAATTCACCGCTAGGAAAATTCACCGACAACAGTTCGCTAGGTCACTCATCAGCTCACTCACTCACGGATTTAGTAGCTACGTCACTCGCTCACTCAATCACTCACTTGCTCACTCCCTCGCTTTCTGACTCGCACAAAACTGTTGTCGGTGAATTTTCCTAGCGGTGAATTTTCCGGCGATGAATTGCATGGCGGTGAATTTTCCGTAAACCGCTTGCAACTATTTTAGATAAAAATGTTTTTTTCCTCTTCGCATGGCACTTATTATTATCCATCCGTGAGTGAGTGAGCTGATGAGTGACCTAGCGAACTGTTGTCCGTGAATTTTCCTAGCGGTGAATTGTTGGTCGGTGAATTTTCCGGTATTGAATTGTTGTCGGTGAATTGCTGGCGTTGAATTTTCTGGACATGGTTGCAAGCAGCCTAGATCAAAGTTAAATTACGGATTTGGCCTTCCAAAGTAATTAAATATCTAGGGGTGTACATAGATGACAAGCTCAGTTTTATGACACATATCGCTAGGGAAGTAGACAAGGTACACGGTACCCTCCAACTGCTTCGTAGAGCAGCCAGACCAAAATGGGGGCTCCAGCAGAATTTTAGGAATGTTTTATACAGATCAGTAGTGCAGCGCCAGCTTTCCTTTGGATGCGCCTCTTGGTTTCGGTATCCTACGCAAACATAAAGGAGAATTCTGGACATAGCCCAGCGCCCGTTCCTGTTGTATGTATCCGGGGCCTACTCCACCACTGCAAATGAAGGCTGAGCAGTTATATTGAATATGAAGCCCGCAAGACCAGCAGCATTCTTCATTTGGATGAAGACGTTGTCATTAGCACTCAATCACAGCCGCTATGGTGGTCGAGTGGTCATAGTGACGGACTCGTATTGCGAGGAGCCGGGTTCGAGCCCCACCGTCGCCATAGTGGTGGTCGGCTGAAGTTGGTTTTCTGTGGTTCCCAACTTCAAGGCGCGAATGCAAGCCGATCTCCCCGTTAAAAAGTCTCGCCACAGAGAGCAACAGACCTACAAACAGTACAAATATTCGGTCACTACCCCTCACTTACTTCACTTCTGAGATAATATAGATGGCAGCACTGAAAAATAAAAAAAACACAACACTACATATGCACTCAGACTGTTAGGTTACGCACACAAGTTACACCTCTGGCACATCTCACTAGGTAGCAAATCGCCCATAAATGGTGATAGACCTGAGTTGTGCTCGGTTTGAAAGAAAAAAAGAAAGTACTCAATCACTGCAAGCGCAGGCTTTTGAAAAGCAACACAAGCTATGGCTCATGCATCCCAGCGTGGACATTGACGCAAATCAGGTCGTGCTGAATGCATTAACCTGGCTCCTGGAACAGTAAAGATCTATACAGAGGGCTCGAAGTCTTCTGACGG
The DNA here is from genome assembly GCF_987345545.1 of Pholcus phalangioides. Taxonomy (NCBI): domain Eukaryota; kingdom Metazoa; phylum Arthropoda; class Arachnida; order Araneae; family Pholcidae; genus Pholcus; species Pholcus phalangioides. The sequence goes on along the minus strand of NW_028301615.1, from coordinate 33,131,817 downwards.
TACAGGGTGCGCTTATGTAGTTATAAAAGAAGATGGATCCATCGAGGAACAATGGAGCAGGCGGCTCGCAAAAGAAAACAGTGTTTTTCAAGCTGAAATATATGCGATTCTGAATGCCGTTTCAAGGGCACACGCCTTATCGAAACCAGTGCTGATCCTCTCAGACAGCGCTTCGGGCCTGTTATCAATCAAATGCCCACGTTCTGTGCATCATAATGTACGGGAGATTCGCCGAATTTTATGCGCCAACACGAGAATCCGATTGGCCTGGGTTAAAGCCCACGCAGGCATCTTTGGCAATGAAATAGCCGACAAACTTGCCAAGGAGGCCACAAAACTTCCGTCTCAAGACAACCACCTTTGGCCAAGGAGTTTGGTCCATCGGGTGCTTAAAGAGGACGTGTTGCAGGAGTGGCAGACCAATTGGAATACATGTGCAGCAAAGGACGCATACAAGATACAACGACGAGTTCATTGGCGTTTGAACGTATGGCCTAGAGAGAAATCAATCGCTATCACCGAGCCCTTTCCCGGTGTATCTTCTGCGTTTTAAACGTTCTAGTAACAGCGTATGCATCTGCGGTTCAAATGGTTCCCTATGGCACTATATAACCACTAAATTCCCCAGACGAGAGACTAACACTTTGGCCAACTGCCAGAGTCCAGAATGCTTGCTTGGAAGATGAGAATTCTAGACAGCCCTCTGAACTTTCAACGTTTGCAGAGGTTGATTCGATTCCTGGACCGCAACCGACATCTACTCCACAATAAGACACGAGCTGCGGGATCAAGGGGACGACATTCGCGCTCGGGGGACCCGTCTTACGGGCCAACAAGAGAGGTAACACGGTTACCTATTAAAAAGTATAATTTACGGCCAAGAAGACATGCATCGGTTGTTTCACCGACACCTAATAATCGATACAATTTACGCCCAAGAAGACAAGTGTCAACTGTTTCATCCTTTTCCGGTGGGTGTGAATGAAATGGAGATGCCGGCCATATATATAGTCGTCAATTTATATCTTATTACAGCTTGATTGATGAGATTGGTATATTCTAGATTGGTAGCATATACCTATTCTAGATTGGATAAACTCAATTCCAGATTCTATCACATGCAAGACAAAATTATTCTTTGATTATTTACATAAGGACTATTACGATTACAGACTGATTATCTGTGGATGATGCTATGTGATCACAATTTGTACGATTATTTATTCCAGATTCTTTACTGTATATATGTATATCATTGTTATTTTCTCATAAATTAATAAATTTCCGGATACACCCATCCCCCCGGGAAAGCTTCGATATCTCTCTGAGATGGGAAGCGGGGTGTGTCCGATCCTTCAATGTTCAATGTCAGTCCTATATAACCAAGAGGGCAATCACCACATGGAATGTAATAAATGTCCCATTGTTTATTCTGCGGTATAGCATCTTTAGGGGGCATGAAACCAAAGTAGGCATATCTAATGGTTGTTAGGTTAAACTTATTTCGCACGAAAAAATTTATGCACTTTTCTCCTTTAAAAGAGGTTTCGGAAATTCTCACCATCCCTTCATTAAAAAATGCTCCTAAAACTTCATAATTTTCTGATTGATAGTTAAGATTGTAAAACGGCTCAATGCGACACGTTAACTTTACTTAGAGAACCTG